>NC_088183.1:11605606-11908636 GCF_028769735.1 Zonotrichia leucophrys gambelii
CTAAAACTCATTGAGCACCAATGAAATTAGGGACTACAGCTGCCCCTGAAACATCCAACACAAAAAAACAGGGTGAAGAGATACTTTAGGTGATGGAGAGATGAGAAAGGAACAGTATATAGTGCCCATTCTAGATGTACTGATCTTTTTAGACCCAATTTGGTGAATGACTTCTGATGACTTTAAACTTAGCATTCACTGCACGTTTCCTTGTGATAATGGAGTTTGGCCTAAATTGTCATGGTGCTGTAAGGAGTAGAGTGTGAGAGTCTGAATTCACCTAGAGTGAATTCTTGTGGAGGTGTAATGTCTTTAAGGGCATTTTATTTAGATGAGCACCTACCTCAGAAGAGCTCTGGTGCAGTAAGTAGAAGCTTTGCTGTTTGAATTGGGTCAGGTTTCCTATTTTAATGTCCAGAAGTAACCTGCTTATTTGATTTTTCTAATGAAGAAAAAATTTAGTTTTGCATTAAGCCAAGAACCGAAAAAACCAGCAAAACAGAAAATAAAATTAATTGCTTTTAAATTTTTCATATGAAGGGGTTAGAACATAATTTATATCAGAACGTGTAACCATCTCCTTCAATGTGAGAAATTTACAAAAGGACTGTACATTTTTTTTTTTCCATATGAAAAAAGAGTGGGTGAAGGGAGATACATATTTTCACAAGTTCCAACACCTGCCAACTGGCTCAGACAAACTGAGGTAAAAGAGGGGTGATGGTGGTAGGTTGAAGAAAACTCTTGAGAGAATAGTGAGGATTATACCTAGTGTCATTCTGGGGTATTTGTATAGTTGCAACAAAAAATTAATATGCAAGTCTTGTCAGACTGAATATTGGGTATTCAGTCTGACACACGGTGATATCCTCTTATTTATATAACAGTAATATTTTTAACACAACTGCTGTCAAAAAAGGAGGCTTTAATGCTGATGAAAACCACCAGTGACTGCATAAGCAGAAGAGAAATGTAACAAATACCTTCCCATGTAAATGAGTACCTCAGCTGCATAATGTTTTTTCATGTGATGTCCTAAGCAACACAGAAAAAGTTGACTACAGTAGCTTTACTTGTTCTCTCTTAAATAAAGGACATGGAGCATGCAATGATATTATCCCTGAAAAAAAAAAAGTTTTTCTTCTTAATAAGGGGGGTGACGCAGAGCCCAAATATTTATATAGATTCAAAGAGAAGAAAAATATTTTAAATTCATTAAACTCAGTGATAGCACTCCATTATAGGAAATCTCTAGCTGCATGTTTCTGAAAGGGGAGAGATTTTACCAGGGATAGTTCTGCCCTTACCTTTTGCTCTTATCCTCTTTTATTGGCAGCTGACAGATGCCAAATACATGGCTCAAAACACCACTGATTTGACCCAGAATAATGGCTGCATTATGGTTACAGCAAAGTGATAGCAGGCAAGAGAAATTCAGTAAATCATGCAAGAAACTTAGTGCAACAGTTGATCACCTCTAAAAAAGAAAAGCACTATTGTTTAAAACATTTTCATATCCTGAGGATCAGTTCTATTTTTTTGGATCTAGTGGAAGGACATTTTCACACATAATCAGTAAAGAACAACACAATGTGTAGGCCTAGCTGTGAAATCTGGCCATTGTGTATGAAACTAAATATTAGTCTTACAAGATAGAACTTGCATCCGTTTGCAGTTTATAGCCCTAAGACTCATTCTTCCAAAATTTAAGCAAAATGTTAAAGAAATATCATTTTTACCATACCTAAACCAACATATACAGATTATTACCAGAAATAAAATATCAGTATAAGTAAAAAAGCTATTTAAAATAAATGAAGGATAATAATGATCTTTTGGAAGGGATGGAATAAGAAGCTATTTATTTTTTATGCTTGCATAAACTCTTTCTAGATGATGCAGGTAGTCATGTATGAAATTGTATTTTTTACTGAATGTCATCTTGGACTTTGATGGGAACCCTTGAGATAAAAGGCCACCTTTCTTTCTGAGCTATTTATCTTCTTCAAGTTTTTGAATGCTCCATGTTCTGCTGAAAAATACTTCTGGTTCTATACATTGATGAGAAATGCACCTTAAAGGGGATCTTATACATACCTCTAATAACCTTCTGTCAGGATTCCTGCCCCCCCAAAAAGTGGAGAAAATGAGTGTTTTCCTTCACTAGTGGCTCAATTTTATATTGTGTAACACAAATAGCATGTTCTGGTCATATGAAGCTTTTGTTAATCCACAGCAAAATATCTTCAGATCCAAACAGAATTCTGCCTGCTGCAACAGATTGAGGATTATCCACTTAATTCCACTTTCATTTAATTCCCTTAGATTATTTTCCAAGAGAGAGAAAAAGAGATAGCAGGAGGAAGAATGAGGAAAAAAACCATTAAGAGAAATTAATCAGATAATGGTAGAAAGCCTTACTAAACTAATCAATGTGTTAGTCAATGTGTTATTAAGTGATGCACTTTTGGACCCATTGAACCACACATATGTTTGCCAGAGGTGGAGAAGAGAATGAGATGTGCCCATGATAATCAGGCACCAAGATCAGTTATCTCCTGGGCATTTTGAGTACATCCCACTGAAGGGTGGCAGAGTTTGTACTCTGCTTTTCCTCACCAAAAACTGGTGAAGACAGAAGAGATTTCACACTACAAATTAACACTAAAAGGGCTTCAATCAGGTGGACAGAAGATACTGAAGCAGGCAAGGGAAAACAGCTTATCAAGAAGTCTGCAATTATTTTTTCCCTCTGCTACCCTGATCAATGACAAATGTTTCTACTTTTATAGCCCTAAGATTCATTCTTCCAAAATTTAAGCTTTTGAACTGACTTCTGTGCAGAAAAATAATCACCTGATCTCCCAAAAATCAACGCCATAATTCTATATGTAAATCATCAGCTTATTTTTGTGAATGGACAATATTTTCAAGACAACTGTGATACCATGGCTCACACAGATAAAACAGGAAAGGCAGACAAACACATAAATGTCAGTGAATGAAAAACACCAACAAATAATTGATATATAATTAAAATTACAGTCAGCTCAATCTTCTTAGATGGATTACTGATAGCCCTTAGAGTTACTTAATTCAAGGAGTAAGGACTTCAGCTATGAGTCTAGAAAGGTTGTACACTTGCTGTGTGTGAATAAGAGTCCGAACTGAACCTGCTCTGGAAGTGAATTATGAAGAGCAGAATTATACAGCATTTATAATATGCTGACAAGAAGCCTGCTATGTTTCAAACAGAAAACAAGTGCAGGGATTGGGAAGATGAGTTATTATGCTCAAATTAACAAAGATGAGAAATGCAGAGCAGCCATTTGCATGAAGTGAAGACAGCCTGGGTATTTGTTTTGGGAGTCAGAGAGCAGAGCCATTCCACACTTGAAGAAGAACACAAGAGAGAAGCTGGTAGTGGTTTCAGAAGGAAGATGGGGTGTGTGACCCATGTAATAATATTTACTCTGCCAAGAACTGTCTTAGTAGTTGAACTTGAATACTGAAAAGACACCTTTTGGCTTCTCTATATGTAACTTAAATGATGCATTCTGCTCCTTGAGCCTCTGAGGGAACAAAAATGTTTGAGCGTTAAAGTTTTGTTTTGTAATGGAGTAAGGAAGTCACTATTTTCTGGCAAGGTGAGGATTTGGAAGAGGGAAGGTTACCAGCAGTAAAATACTTGGAGGTCCTTAGAATACAATTACAAATATTACTACTCTTTTAATGAAGCCAAATAATTAACCACTATCACAGACCACGTTGTATTGAATAAACATATTGGATATTTGTAAGCTCTTTGGGACAAGAACAATCAACAATACATTAATAAGGCCTTTTCTCATTTTATTTCCTGGTTTCTAAAGGAAATGCTAAAAAACTTCACTAAGCTGCTTTAAGGACTTATAGCATGCACTTAAAATTATTTAAAACCTTAATAAGGCTCTAATGTAGCACATGAGATTAAAGTAATGACAAATCTTTTGGGCCAAATTCCTAAATTCCATGTCCAGCACAGCTAACAAGGCTCTGAAAGCCATATTTAAATGGTGAACAACATGAAAATATTCCTCTCTGCACTGGTTTTTGTGATCCAGATTCACAGCTCTGCCTCCTTTATGTCAAAAAGTTGTAAGTCTAAGGTACTGCTCTTTTGTCCAGGTGAGGACAGTTATATTTCCTCTCACAACGTGCCAACAGCACCTCCAGGGAAAGTTCATTGCTCTGAAATTAAATTAAACAATTCCAAATTACCTACTATTAATAGCCAACCACTTTCAATGACTGTTTTATCAATTTAATGCATTTTAACCACTTAATAGCCAAGTACTTTTACTCTGGTATACCTCTTAATAAGGATTATTTCTATAACGAGTTCCAAAATTTACTATTCTGTCATCTAGGGATTATATGTGCAAAAACAACCCATAAATAGATTTGATATTAAAAGGGAATATGAATAATTTTAGCCTTAGTGATTTCAAAAAGCGAATTTTATTTTAGCCATTGAAATAAAATTAATCTTTGGCCAGAAACCAAGAAATTCAGCTCTTACGGTAACTTTGAAAAAGTTCTGAGCATGTGAAGGCTTATGGTGAATACTAGAAGGGAAAACTGTGAGCAGCTTTAATTATACAATTTATTAAGGAAGGAAAAAAAGAAAAGAAAGAAGAAAGGTACTATATCTGTAAAATAAATTCTTTTGTTACCATCCCCAAGGCTCTATCTCTCTTCATCTCTCTATAGTAGATAAGCACAGACGTGATTAAATTCAATGCAACATATATTCAGACTAAATAATGAGAAACATTTGTTATCTGCAATCATTACCTGCATATGCAATGTTCTGAGCTCCTCAATAAAATAGTAATGAAAGGATTTAATGAAAAGCCCAGAAGTTTAATAGTCAAATTACCTCCAATCATAAATAGGTATATTTTAAATAGGACCTCTCATTTTAGTTAACGAGCAGCAATTCCAAGTGGTAGGAAAACAATGTATTTCTTTAACAAAGATATCATGTCTGCAATGGCACCTTGGAAAACAGGCTGAGGCAGCTAAGCTGGGCTTCAGTTTTGCAAGGTTTTAAGCATTCAAGCCTTTATCCAGGAAAACACTTTCATTTGTGTTTAAGTGTTTACCAACATGGTTTTCTGCACAAGGATTGGAATACTGAGCAGCTGGCAGTATGGAAAGCATAATCCTGGAAAATCTGACAGATATAAGCTAAAAATGCAACATTTGCCAGCACATGTATTCCATTTATGTCCTCTCTTCTAAATTATATCTTTGGTAATCTGTCCTGGAAAACTGTAGAGCTTAGAATAGCACCTGTTTTTTATTAAACAAATTATCCTGAGGTGTGTTTGCCAGATTCCCCAGGATCTCAGGAGGATAAATTGCATGCAGAGTTTTACTTCAGTGGCTTCCAGTGGAATTTCTTTTTATCAATACTCTGTCAGTTATTCTGCATAAGTCTGTAGCTCATAAAAAGCTGCTGGATCTGTAGCAAGGGAAAACTGAAGATGGATTTATCCACATGGGAGATATGCTACGATTAGTGAAACATCTTCATCCTTAGCTTCTGCTCATCTACCATTAATTTTAGGGGTTTGCAAGTGTCCATCCTCACCTGATGGTCCCATCAGCATCTGCTCAAGTCATGGAAAGACTTGTTTTTAAAGAGTTACTAATTATGCAGTTTGGGTAAGATCCACAAATGACCAACAAAATCTCTAAAGCCTCATGATGCCTCCTCTAATCATAGAAAATGGGTCTGGAACCCCCTGCATTTTGCCAATGAACCTCTTCTGAGTTGCCATGATGCTTTGTGCAGCTACCCTAAATTCCTTTGTGCACCTTGCTTCAATGCTCACATCAAGTACAACCTCCATAAATGACCCCACATGTAGCTGGTGCTTACATCTCTTCAGAGGAGACCCCACAGCTGGCCATGGACTAATCCAAGATGACCTGGTAATGCCAGATGGCAACATCTGTCTATCCCTGCTTGGTCTTTAAAGCTCCTTGCTGTTGTGCCATAGTGGCTGCTCTACAGAGCTGATGAGGAACTGGACATTGTGGCCTGAATTCAGGGACACGTTGGTTTTCAACTGAAACAATCTTGCAGCACATTTAGTAGATCCTTTGACTTAGCCACAGTACAGAGCTGCAGGAGATGAGGAGACAAGGAGAAAAGAAAATCCTCTTATATAATCTCTCAAGCTGAAGGAAATATTTTCATCACTGTATGTCTTTCTGGACTTTGTATCATTCTCTGTAGCATCATCAGCACCCTGTATTATTCCATTAATAAACACATTTTTAAACTCTAGCCACATGAGTCTACATCTCTTAGACCTTAACATGGTTTCTTCTCTCCAGAAATTTCAGAAATAAATTGGTAATAGTGCTGGATAAACTTGGCTCCCAATGCAGTGTTTCAAAAGAATGCTTTTGGAATATGTCTATGGTTGCATCCATACTACTTCTGACCCTTGTAGCCAGTTATACACATTAATCAAATTCACTCATAGCTTCTACTTGCTTATGGTTCTTATTCTTGCTCTCTTTTCCAGTTATGAGGCATCCATCTTTCTCTAGCCCTGAATAACATTACTTACAAAGGAAATTTCTAGTATCTTTCTCTGTAAAATTTTCATTCCTTTTTACAAGGAAAAATTTCTCCGACCCTAATCAGAGCAATGACAATTTATAAAGTAAAATTCTATAATGCTGACAAGAGTAAAAAAAAGGTATGCCAAAATATTTGTGGAGGAAAAAAAGAATTCTGGGAGATACATGTTTGTATGTGTATGGAATAGAAATTGCTCCTACTTTCCTGGTGTTTTGACGAGCCTTAATAGTCACATTCAAATGCAAGGGATGGGAAGATTGGCTTTGCAGTGATCATTATGCCTAGCCCACTCAAACGTCAAAAACTTCAGAGCTAGGTAGAATTTGCATGTTATGTGCCTTACATTTTTCTTACTGGAGACCGATAAAAAAAGATAAAAAGATAAGACATTAAAGATAAGACACACAGTTTCTTCTCACTAAAATAAAATTACAGATTCACCATTATATTTATTACTTAGGACCTTTTAAAAACAATTCAAAATTTTTTCAGAGAAAAGGTTCTGAAATTCCTGCATAAAAAGCTGAATATAGTGAGATAGCTGAATATAGTTGAATAGTGAGACTGTTGTTCTATGGACTAAATATCCAAAGTAAGATTTTCAAAAAATTTTCAGGACCCCAGCATTTCTTTTTTAAATTGTCTCTGGAAAAGTGGGGCATAAATAAGCAAGTAAGATGTAGCAGCTTTGCATCACAATTGCTGTGATGATTTTTGGAAGCACCATGTGTGAAGTGCAGCTGCAGCCCAGCAGCACACCACAGGCACTGCTTTGCCCTGAGCCTGCACGGCCTCAGGACAGAGGCTTGTCAGGGTCTGAACTCCTCCTGACCTGCCCACAGCTCTGTTTTACTTGGTTTAGCTGCCACAGCCATTTATCTAATTGACCAGGCATCTGTGGCTAATTTATTTGACTTTCTGTATGGTACAACCAGAGTTTTATTTAGACAATAATAACAAGCCATGACTCCATGGGGAATGAGTTGCTGACATCACTGTGCAGAGCAGAGAAATACATAGAATACTACAATAGCACAGACATTGAGAAGTGGACTTAGAATGCAGCATGGCAGGGTAAAGGCACAGGATTGTGGAATAATTAAGGCTGGAAAAGGCTTCTAAAATCATTGAGTCCTGTCATTAACTGCACACTGCCACATTCACCACTGAACTATGTCCCCAAGCATCACATCCACATGAATTGAATACTTCTGGGCTGGTGACTCCCTGGCAGTCTGTTCCAACACCAGACAACCCTTCCAGTGAAGAAAGTTGTCCTAACATCCAACCTAAACCTCCCCTGCTGCAACCTGAGGCTGTTCCCTCTTGTGCTGTCCCTTTTTACCTGGCACAGGAGACTGACCCCTAGCTGGCTACAGCCTCCTGTCAGGGAGATGTAGGGAGGGATAAAGCACCCCCTAAACTCTTTTTCTCCAGGGTAAACAGGCATGGGATGAGTTGGGAAACCCTGCCTGGGTGCATCTTAGAGCACAGATGCTGACAGTCCTTACCCAGAAGCTGGCATGCTTATATGTCCCACAGGATTAAGGAGATCCTGACATGAAGCCATCCTGATAGTACCAACCACCAAAGAAAGTCCATCAAAACAAATAAATTCCATAGGGGAATTGCAGAACACTTGTTGACGATTTTCCTACTCAGCTGACATAGAGACATTAGTTTGCCACTTACATTCTTAATGTATCACACATCTACCCTGTTATCAGAACTAAATTCCACATCCACCTCTGCACAGTCTGTTTTATGAGCATGAGTGCAAACAGCGTCTTGCATGATATAAGTTGGTTTATGTGGGAACACATGGGTTACTATTGGTTACCATGCATTAAAAATGAAGTTAAATCAGAACCATTGTTTAAAAAAGAAACAACAGAAACTAGTTTAATTTCCACCATTTGCTTACTCTTATTTTGTGAATGAGTTAGCTACATCATGATGTAATTACAGACATGTGTATTGAGCAGCTATTTTCTGTTCATTCAGCTCTTTCTTCAGATGCATTTCTGTCTAAAAACATTCCAGTAATGATACTGCCATGATCTGAGAGAAGTAAGAATTATTAATACAATCAGAATAAACCTATACTGGTTTCACTGTTTTTTGACTCCCTAAACATTGAGGGCTTATCTGACCCACTTGCTTTACCAGCAATAAGGGCTTTAATGCTGCTGGTAAGCACAATGCAAAGTCATTCCCTAAGGAATGGTTAGGGATTGTTTCCTCCTCCATCGTGAGATGGTTCAGCATCATACCCACTTTTCATCATACACAAATAATAAGGGACATTTATGTGCTTATTAAAGTTGTAAAAATGGTTTTCACTCACATGCAGAGAAGAGATCACTTGGCTCAGCACAGCAAGTAGGACACTGGTCCTTTAGCTGGGGTAAGCATCCCATGCTCCTGGCTCCCAGCCCAACACCAGGAACACTTCATTATAGAGCTCTTCTGTGTGCTGAGAAGGAGAAGATGAGAATGAAAACACTCCCTGACAGATTTAATTCTAAGAAGGATTTATATTCAGCTGAACATGAATATGTTCAGCCTAACTTGAATTTATAGCTCATGCTAGTAGACCAATAAAGAAAAAAAAGTATTTTAAATTTGAAAAAATGCCCAGGATTGCTACTCAATAAGCAAAACTGCTGACATTTCTAGCACCTCACATGTTTGTTTTTAAACATTGACAGATAGTGATGAGAAGATGACTACATCATGAGTGATTCCAGAAGTGACTTCCTTCTGGGTGAAATTACCATGCAAACAAAATACAGAAAAAAATTGTGCAAGAATTTTGAAAAAACACAAATATGAGTTCCTTGTAGGGAACTACAGAACATGAACCTATTTTTTTCATTTCTCAAGTCTAATTGAGCAATAGGGTTGGGGGTTTTGAGTTAATGTTTTTTAAATAGATGGCTGGAGGGCATCTGTGTTTTCCTAATCTTACTCACTGAGAAGAGAATTGAGCTTTTTAATTTATAGTGAGATTCTAGAGAAATCACTTAAAAAGGCAATGTACATCATTGGGGAAGAGATATCACATGCAATACTAACAGATGACAATTATATACAATAAAACAGCCAGAAAAAATGAAGTGAGCTCAAGCTAAAACCAACCTAGTCAAATCACATTTCAGTAATGGTTATTTACTCCTTCTCTTGAGATTTTTTAGCTATAGAGGCAATCTACAGGAGCTGAGTAATAACAGGCAAAAATCCTGCTCCAAATGCCTTAGATTTCACATTCAGAGATGCATAGAATGGTTAAAAAAATTGGAAAAGGAGAGAAGGGGATGGGACAGGAGACGAGTGGCAAAAAATGAAAGTAAAACATAAAAGAAACCTTCTGAGGTGCACATAATTCCAAGATAAAACAATTTACACTTAGATATAGCTAAATACTTTCAGATGAAGCAGATCAACTCAAGCTAACCCTATACTGATGCAGAAGAATTGCTGCAGCTATTTCTCCCTTTTCTGTTTGTTTCTAATGCTTTTGCTCACTGCTAACACGAATATCCATAACCACAGTGAAAACAGACACAGAAGTAGATTATATAACCTCCAGTAAATAAAATATAAAGAAACGCAGTCATACAAAATTCCAGCTCAAAAAAAAAAAAAAATTGAAATAATCATCTTAAGTTATGGAGGCTTATCTGAATCATCTGATCACATCTGAGACTCCTCCAGAGTTCTAGTAACTATAAATGCTGCACTTCAAGCTCAGGCTGTTCAAAATGAATGATGTATGCTTGTTTCTATAATTATCTTTCTATTCCTTACTGGCCTAAAGTTTCCTTCATCTCTTTACACTTTGCTATCCTCCCTCGGGGTACCATACAATTCCTCTCCTTACCCACGAATTTTGTATTGTGGTGTAATTCAGCTTTGGTTAATAACACCAATCTGTTCATACAGACCTGGAAATGTACATCCATTATCAATTTATTTAACAATACACCTCAATGGTCTGCTGGAGAAACAGATTCTAGGCTGGGTGCTACATTTCAGCTTTTGGTTCTTTGCCAGAGCTGCTGACACTGCTCTCTGTTTCTGGTAATTTTTGTGACAACTGGCTGTGAGCCCATATTGTTGCAACTAGAAATATTGTAAAAGGGACAATAACCCTCATGGTCACTCACGACTTGAATCCAATCAGTTGTGCAATGCAAGAATTGCACTACAATTTTTCAGCACAGTGAGCTAGAAAACACTGTAAACACTGCAAAGCAGAAGGTTTATTGTTAGCACTCTCAATAAATGCACTCCAAAGGGCTTTTTTAAAAAGTGTTTTCATGAACTTACAGAAATGAAACAAAACATAAACCAAGTTAAATTTTTCATTTTAAACCTTTCCATATAAACACTTGCTGCAGCCAAATTCAGCTGAATCTGAAAATATGGAAAATAGATGTTGTAACAACAGTTACAAATAGCTAAAACTTTTTACATCTTAAGTGCAGTGATTAATGTGAGTGCATGCCTTGGGCAAGAGATGAAAGGACTGGAAGCTAAACCAGTCTGCCATGATTGACAGTTTTATAGACATTGATACAAAACCACCACTGCCTTGTAATATTTTAGAAATTTGTGAAGAGGTTTCAGAACTGGCCTGCTTTACTCAAAATGGTTGAGAAGCACTAGTGAGGTTCTGGGAGATGCTGAATGATTACAGGAAAGCTTGTAAAAATCCACAGCATGATCCATAGGTGCTGTGCTGCCAGGTATCATCTCTTCAGGGGAACAGAGTGCAAATGCTCACAGGAATCCAGACAGCCTTTAAATCTCAGGGCAGGCACAGTTTACAGAGATGACTGATTGCTGGCAGTTTGGGGCCTTCATGTTCAGTAAAGATGATGAGAAGTCATTGCTGGGAGCATTCATTTGTGCTCCTCTAGTAATTTCTGTCTCTTAAAAAAAACATTTTGAGACTTGTGTGCTCAGTCCCATAATCTAAGCATTTCAGTTGTACCTATTTCTTTATGAGAACTGTAATATTCTTTTAATAATTATTTTCATATGTGCTTCAGCCCCTCTATGACTTAGGGACGACAGAAAAATTTAGCTTTGCTTTGTTTTAAATAATCATTTCATGCCAAGATTTTAACTACGTTACATAATCTGAGTAGTACATGGAATGATAGCTGCACAGAAGCAGTGTCTAGGAAATAAGCTATCTTCTACAGGTGACCTACCTAAAATCCACCCCACCCAAACCACTGAATAGAAGTAAAAATAATTTTCTTTCCTCCTGTGAAATTCCTCAGCCTCCCTTACTACATGACTACAACAAATGGCCAAAATACAGCTTATGCACCCTTGTAGCCTTTGCTGAAAACTCTATGAATCCAGGATTTTAGCCTCTTCTGGAACATCATAGCTTCATCCAGAACTGCAGTTGCAGCAGCATCACAAAATCTAGGGAAAGGGAGTAGGACTGCAAGACAGTTTCTCAGTGATTTCTTAGCCCAAATTTTTCATCTTCATTTTCTGTTATGGAGCTTCTGATAACTGACTGGATCTTCTCCTGTCTAAGAAAAGCATCTGAGTTTCCATCTTTGATGTAGGAAATCATTTGGGAAGAGATTCATCTTTGTATTACATGATTTGCCCTCCTAATAAAATTGAAGGCTGGATATTTGTGATGAACATTTAGTAGTAAAAGAGAAGATAAGTGCCATTTTTATGGCAAGAACAGAAACTTAGTCCTGCACATTGCCTTGGGATTTAAACACCACAAATGGACAGAACAGAAACACAAACAGAACAAGAGAATCCGTGGCACAACTTTGTGAAAACATTTTCTGCTTCAATCAAGATTCCTTTACTTAAAATGTGAGTCAGCAAGGGAGAATTTGGACACAGTTAGATTTCCAGAGACATTGCATTCTCTTCCACATCTGCAATCTCCGCATTCTAAAACATCACATCCGCACACAACATCACTGTACCCACAGTGGAACCTGGAATTCATCTTGCCTTCCCACTGAGCCTGTCACCACCATGAATAATGTATGACCTAGAGATTAAGGTAATTTTTTATGCACATCAGAGAATGAATTGAACTTGAATTTTCATTAAATTAAACAGTGCTAGTTGAACAGTTAGGTGAACTGGCAAGCCTTGTTTCAGTTCTTCCCTGAGAGGCAGAAAACATTGGTGTTTTCAATGGAAAACTCACCAGTTTATGTTCAAGTAGTTTATTAAATCTTGGCTGAAAACTCTACAGCAGACTTAGTATAAATGATGAAATTGCCCAGATTTTTTGATAAATAAATTTTTAATTAGATCTAAATTATTTAGTCATTGGCTATTCACTACTGCTACAGGTCTTTCCCTTTAAGCACTAAGTGGCTACTCTGATTCTGCTTGTAAACAACAATGCAATATTAGCAATTAATTAGGTGAGGTTTCACAACAAAATTCTTGGTTATAGTTAAAATTAATTTTGTATATTCAGAAAAATTAGAAGACAGAAAATTAGTTTTGTATATTCAGAAAATTAATTTTGTATATTCAGAACAATTAGAAGACAGGAAATTTGTGAAAATCATGTATTTTATTAGGAAATAACATCTTATTTCAAAGTGATATCCTTTGAGAGTTACAGCTCACTACTTAAATAGGATGTGCCCAATCTGTCCCCCATTTTAGACTGTAAAATTATTTCTGCTGTCTGTGATATTAAATAATGCATGGCCTATCTCTACCAACACGTGGTAGTGTCTTCCCAAGAACCATTACATATGGTTCCCATTAGAGTGTCTCTGGTATAAAGATGACAGCAGAGATGATCCAAAGTTATAGTGTTGATTTTATGTTAGTAATTAATTAAAACACAGTAGTTTTGAAATGGGTAACCTATGCTTTAGATTAAATTTTTGAACTAAAGATTTAAGCCAAAAGACTTGAAGGCATAATAATGTAAGACAGTTATATACTATTAATATAATTTTTTGTTAAGTTTTACTAAACTGAAGATTATGTTTACATAGGCATCAAACTAACTTCCAGGGAAATGAAAGCACAAAAGAAAAGAAATCATGCTGAATCTAATTTAAAAAAAATAAAAAGATTCCCAAAGTATAATATGGACTTCAATGTCTTTGGGCTGCTAAGAGAATGGTGTATCAGCATATTAATGAAACATTTAAGTAATGGGTTTGACCATGTCTTCTGAAGAAGGATCAATAAAGAAGATGAAAAAAAAATGTTTTCCTAATGTATCAATGATTTCCCAGCAGAGATACCATTTTCTACAATCTTAATGCATTTCGATATAGAAATAATGCCTTTAGTGCTAAGGAGCCCATAAAGGAAGCTTTAACAATGGAAGTGAGCATCATTTCATGAATTCTTTTTCCCTTGCTTGGTGACCCCAGCTCCACCTGCAGTGGGTACCTCTGCCCACAGGGATTACACTTGCACCAAAAATGATTAAATGTTTCCCAGTGAGTATTGAAAAGACATGTATGGATCAAATACACTGGCAAAGATCTGAAGAATAAATTCCTGAACACTTAGTTTGCATCAACCTCAGTTTGTGCTAGAGTTACTCCTCACCAATGAGCACTCAAAAGACTTTTATAAATGTTACAAACTAAGCAACAACTTCAATGCAGGATAAGGATTTGTATGTGTTTGTTTTAGGAAGGAAGATAAAAACTGTTAGTTTAGCCCCTGACATGGTAAAAATCTCATTGGCAAAATGGGATTTTTTATATAATTGCAGAATGAGAAACCATTTTATAGATCTTTGCATATATTATTAAGAAAATCAGATCTAAATTAATAAAGGCTTATTAGCACCAGTAATTTCTGCCCTCTTCCTGCTTTTTGAAGCTATATTTCAAATAAATTGAGACATACAAATATCCCCCTGAATTTTAAACACTTGTGGTTACACATATACATATCTATATTTGTAAGTGATCACCACCAGAGCCACCACATGCAGACTCAGCTGGCAAACTGAGAAGGGATTGGACCAGATGACCTCCAAAGGTGCCTTCAACTTTAATTACTCTGCGGCCTCAAGTTTCAAGTCTGGGTTCTAACCTTCCTAAGTAATCTCTTTTCCATCAAGGAAATTTATGGATTTATGGATTTAGGTAAAGCAATGTTGCAGACATCTTGCAGTGCCATTAATATCACTGGGAATATCTCAAATGGTGAGATTTTGTATCAGTACTGAAAAGTTAACCTTCAGAAAATTAAAGTTTAATCTTCAAATAGGTAAATGTGTTTCTCTTCATATCTATATTATTAGATTTGAAAATTTATAGCAGTCAGAAAAATAGATTTCAATATGCATTTGTGTATAATCTAGGCTTTAACAAATTTGGGTTGGACATTAAAAGCACTTGCAAAATTTCAGCCATATAATCAGAAGGACTGAAAAATCTTAAGGAGATGAAAAGGGCTTTGTCATTATAATTTTCATTGTATTAATGGCATTGTATGGCTAAAGCTCTGCTCATATGGATAGAGAAGCATCTCTGATATTTCTGGCTGGAAAGAAGGTTTACACAGAAAATTGCATACCCATACTCACTTCTGATCCTTGTGGAATTCTCATAAAAGCTGGAATTCAGTAGCATTTTCCCCCAGCTACATTGGCTGTGTTTTCCCTCCCCTGTCTCACACTAATTTCATAAAGTATTTGCTGGTTTTGGAGATGTGGATTGCCAAAATGGCTTGAGATGAGAGATGAGCAAACAAACAGCTGTTTCTGTCATACAAATAATTCCCAAGAAGGAACAGAAGTTTCAGTTCCTGTGGGCTGCTGTTCAATTAGGTTGTTCTAGATCTGAGAAAATTTCTAGCCAAACACACCTCTAATCTTGCACTGTCAATGGACCAGACTCTGCTACTCCGCTGGTTTGAGTTTTGAAGCTTTCTCATTGCACTGACATTCAGTAACATATTGCCTTTGTGAAAGAATGCATTTGATTTATTTTTCGTTTCCATTCACAAAAACATATTCTTTTGAGAGAATGGTAGTTTAATTGGTTATAAAACAGGAATAAGGTTGTTATAAATAAAGTTATTTTTCTTCATTCACTTTGCATAGTTTGAAAACATATAATCTAGTGCCTTCTGTTTTCAAAGACTTTATTTAGAAGTATTTCCTTTCCTCCAGGAGAGAAAATTTGGCTTCAATTATGTTTCCCTGAATTACAATTAGATCTTTGAACTCCAGACAAGTGAATAATAAAAAAAAAATCCTCCCAATTTAATTAAATTGGCCTGTTTGTCAGTACCAGCAGAATACTATGGACCATATTGCCAATTAAAACTTTGCTTTTGATTCCTAATAAAACACTGCAAGTCCAGGCTTGTGCAGCCAGAATGAAGAGGCTGCATTGCCAATTGTTGATCTGGGAATCCCCCAGGCTGCCATGGCTGGTGCAGTGTGGGTGAGGTGCTGCCTGGAGGCTCAGTCAGTGCCTGGTGCCCAGCACACCTAACAAAGGTGGAGATGAGATTCATTAGCAGCTTCCAGCTCAACTCACAGCAAGCCCAGCTCTCTCTCCATACTCACACTGCTATTTGCTACAGCCCTGTGTAATCTCAGGCTGCTTCAAATGTCCCTGAGACCTCAGCACCTGCTGGGAGGCAGCATCCCACACTGAGAGGCAGAAAGAGCTGCAGCTCTCGCTGTCAGGCTGTGCCCAGGGCAAGAAAGAACCCAAAGCCTCTTTGCTAGTGAGATTGTGTTTGTGCAGGTGATTTAGAGCTCCCAAACACCAACACTGGAAAGGCTCTGGGCCGCTCTGGGTGCTACAAGGTGGATGCATCAGGAAATGTAGGAGCACTACAGGGAAGAGCAGGCACAACCTCAGCTGAGCAAAGATTGCTGTTAACAAAATGGTGCCCTCAGGCTCTGGGAGGAGTGGTCCCTTCCCTACTGCAACATGGCCAGCTGGGCCTCTTTCAATCTTGTGTGCCATGCAGAAGATCCAGCCCCCATGAGAATCTGCTTCTCCCTGCTCTTTCCCACTCCAGATTCTAGCTGCAACTGGAAAATAATTATTTTTCTGCTTTTCACCCTATCACTCTATACACTGGCTTAAGACATTTGTAGTATCATTAAGATATTCCATATCTAGCCAGAAGTGTTTAAACTTTGTCACAGAAGCAGGGCAGGGAAGAAGGGCACTGGCATATTATGCAAAAAACCATAGAGTTGCCTAGCACTGTTCAGCTGATTACCACTAAGATTCTGAAATGAAAATATCTGATTATGTCATATTCTAAAGTAGTTTCTAGAACTGGAGGCACTGATTTTGGGAAAACAAAACATCCATTAAGACTAGTCTACACATTTCTGACTCTGAACTTGCTTTTTTTACTGTACTAAGCAGGTTGAATTAGAACTGCTGTCATAGTTCTGAGGAGCAGAAAAAGCCCAGCAGACAAACTTTTCACCCTCTGTGGATTCTGGTTAGCAAAAGGGAAAAGGAAAACCCTTGGCAAAAATTTGTGCTCAACTTTCCAAATGCACAATAAACTCAAGTTCATCGGAGTGGAGAAAAGCTGCAGGAAAAGTTTGTCTGAATAAATATAATTATTGGTCTTGTCAGTAATGTGTTTCATCAAATCATTCTGTCCAACAGAAGTAAAGCAACAACAATGTGTATATAATAAGTGATATTTTGGTGGAGAGTTGCATAAGCTAAGTGACAGATTTGTTTCATAACAGGTCCCACCTGAGTCAATGAGAGAAAAAATAGCCATGACAAAGGTGATAAGCACTGATGTTCCTCTGAACAGACAATGTGATCTCAACCGTACTAAAAGGAAATGATAAAATGAACTGTAACCTCAACTGTTATCTGGCATCTTTATTGAGAGTCTAATTTTGAAAAGGAGACATTTTTAAAATGTTTTTACAGTATTATTAAAATCTTAAATGTGTCTGTGTTGTCTTCCAAAGAAATTACCTTCAAATTTGTATCTCTCAAGGCTTTTCTTCTTTTCATTTTCGTCTCTTTAATAGCTCCACACAAAAGGGAGATGATGATTATGAAGACTACACTACAAATAAGACTTGGGTTTTGACTCCCAAAGTCCATGAGAGCGATGTGACTCTTATTTTAAATGGTTTGCTGGAAGGATATGACAACAAATTGAGACCTGACATAGGAGGTACGTTGGTTTTGGTTTTAGATCACTGTTGATTAAGCAGTGAAGAGAAAGAATTTTCATGTCATATTATGCTACTCAGGAAGCAGAATCAATTCAAAGTAGTTACAAGACTAAAATGCAATGCAGAAAAACATCAGAGGCATGTAAATTAGTAATGATTTTGGAAGCTGACATAAATTAAGATGGCTGAATCTATCCTAAGTCATCTAATAAGAGTGTTATAATTTGCTGAATCAGGCAGCTTGTGATGATTTACCTGCATATCATGTTCAGAATTAAACTTCTGGGGAAAGAAAATCAAATTTTTTATTTTTTTTTGTACCTAAGAGATTCTGTCAGAGAACCACAAATAATACAATGGAAAGAAAGGCCAAAAAGAGGCTAATACAGCCTAATCCTTTTATGATGTGATGGATACAGAGCCTCCAACAGCAGCAGGCTTGCACAGATTGATGCAGCCTGGGCAGGAGGTGACAGAATTGGGCACAGAGGAGGAGGTTCACAAAAGATAACTGCAGTCAAGCAAAGCCAGTCTGCCCAGATGGTTCCCACAGCCAATGTAGGTAAATAGAGCCAAGCCTGCACTCAGAATGGAACTCTTATTTGACTCAATCACCTTTTGGAGGGACCTTCCTCTCCACTGATTACTGGGGTAACCCAAAGGAAAAAATCTCCCTGAATTGCTGGAAGTCAGTTTGAGAAGCCCCATGAGAGCATAGAGCAGGCAGACAAAACCTCTGCAGAAGAGGATACAGCAGTAAGAAGATTATAGAAAAAGGCACAGAATTCATGGATGAGGTAGACAGAGGAAAGCAGAGAGCAGCAAGGTTAATGAAGGAAGCTAACAAGTTTATAGTGGCTTGTAAACTAAGGAATTTTTCACAGTGAAGGATAACATGAGTCTTTAACTTTCAGTGTATGTATACAGTGTAAATTAGCAAAAGAATTTGTCTTCACATAAACCAAGACTTTAGAAACAGAAAATAAGTAAAGCATTCCTAAAATCATCTGGGATAAAAACAACCATGCTGTAGCCAAGATATATAAGAATAATAAAGCTGAAATGGAGTGATTTCAAAAGAAATTAACACAACAGTTCTTAATTTCTGCCTTAGAGCCTTATGTATTTTGGCTTTGGTCTCACAAAATTGTTACTTATCTACAGCCACCTATGCAGGCCACAGCAGTCATGTTGCATTTGGCATTACAATGTAAAACAAGTGATGAAAGCATCATAAGATAAATAAGTTTGCTTTTGTTGATAGCGTTTTGTTTTGATGCTCTGCTGTGACCTGAGACAAAATGCAGACTCTCTCAGTCAGATGAGCCTCTCTAGGCTATGAGCACTGGTTTCAGTGTTTGTTCTCATAGCATAAGGGAATTGGTTTTGATAGAATAAATTATAAAAGAATTTGTCCAAAGCATCTCCAACTAATTTAGAACTGAAGACATGGTTGCAAATTTGTATTTAGTTTATATGTACATTTAAATGTGAGGCAACCACAGGGGAGAGATGCCATAGTAACATGCTTCTGCTTGACTTTCATGTAGTTGATTTTGACCTTCATTGGTTACTGATTCTTGTTGTTTCTCTTGCAGTTAAACCGACAATAATTCACACTGACATGTACGTAAATAGCATTGGCCCCGTGAATGCTATCAATATGGTAGGTAAAGGATTGCCCATTTGCCTTGTTACAGTCTCCATCATTTTGACATTACAAAGCTTCCATTAGTTCTTAATGTTGTGTCATACCTATTTTATTTTTTAAATCTCATTTTAATTATGGATGGGAGGACTTGATGTGCCATAAATCTGTACAAGTCAGAAAACTGAGCTATAAGCTGTAAATGCAAAAATAATTGTTTTAACCTATCCTCACATTTTTATGTGCTCTGCTTTCAAATGCTTTGCAACAGTTTAACTCCAGAAAAACCAATCTTCCAGATTGCTACAAAATTAGGAAAACCATTAATGAGTGATATTACCACTCTTGCCACCATGAGATAATAAGTAAAAGGCCTAGAACTTCTGCGGGACTTCACCATTTCTGAGATCAACCAGGGGGCACGGGCAATTAGTTGGCTCAAGCTTTTACTGTTCTAGGTCCAAAGAAATAATAATTGTTCTCTGACCTGAGCAGGTGTGGGCTGAGATGTGGGGACACAGAATTAGAAAGGTGCATATAACACTCACTTTCACCTTAGTTTTACCCTCAATGGTAAAATAATAAATTGTTCTAAAACAATCTTTGGTAAAACATGCCTCAAAACTTCCCCAAAAGAAATTGGTTTTATCAGTTCTAGTACCACCTTCTGTAGCTCCAGTTTTTTCATATGAAATTAGGGAAAGCATATCAGGAGTTATGTGGAATGCTGAGTGCTATGTTTTCATCAGTATTTCTGGTTAACACAACAGGAATATACAATTGATATATTTTTCGCCCAAACGTGGTATGACAGACGTCTGAAATTCAACAGCACTATAAAAGTGCTCAGATTAAACAGCAACATGGTTGGGAAGATCTGGATACCAGACACGTTTTTCCGAAATTCCAAGAAGGCTGATGCTCACTGGATAACAACTCCTAATAGGATGCTCAGGATCTGGAATGATGGCAGAGTCTTGTACACACTGAGGTATTTACACCTAACTTTAATTTCATTTTCTCTAAGGAAAGCCAAAGAGAAAAATCCTGCCAATTCAGGTCATTTTGACATTAACCTGAAGGGAAAAAATATTGGGTTTTCCTATATATTTATGCAAACAACCCTGGAAAAGGGAAGAATTTAGAAGATATCAATTGTATGAAATTTATTTTATATTGGCACGATAAGAAGTTTTATTTCTTCTTATAGATTGTACTGCCTTGCTCCACAGTAATCACCTTCCTATATTAACATTAACATAGACATTTTAATAACAATTAGTCTTCATTTTCAGGTATGTTCTATTGTTTACCTTTGGTTTGGTCCCTTCTGCTTTTTGGTTGTTTTAAACTGATAAATGTGAAATATCCTTGAATTAAGTAGATGGTATAAAAGGAGCTACTACTTACATCAAAGGCCTCTTATTCTGAATTGATTACAATCTAATCAGATGAAACTCCACCCTGAAAAAGCAATTTATTCCTCAAATATCTTAGACAAATAAGATTGCCATCCCAGCATTGAGTACTTAACTCAAGCCTATGGATATGCCCCATTCCACCAAAATTTTCATGGAACTGAACTTGATGTACTCAACCTGTACAGATTCCTCAGTCATGTGCATAGTTTTTAAGACAAAGTACCTTTTCAATAATTATGTGGATGCCATAGGTAACAACTCAAATATCATATTCCAAATTATCATCATATACTTTGTAAATGTGAAAATCCTGTGGGAGTGTTTTTTATACTTTTTCTTACATGTGATATAATATTTGGGTTTATGTAAAATATAGATAAACATAGCACTGTTTCAAGAGAATTTATAATTTAAAATGAGATTATACAATCAAAGATGATAGACATAAGCATATCAGATGATAGACATCTGAGCTTTAGACTACATTTTGTCAAAGTTTTATTTTGCTTTTACTTTCTTGTAGCCAAAAATAAAGCTTTGAAGAAAAGTACACTCAATTTTACTGAGTAGATGTGAAGCTTTGGTTAACACAACCTTTTAATGTTGCAACTGTCTGAATTATAAAAGAGTTTTATTTCATAGCTACTTTACATTTATTGCATATTAGAATAATAAGAATTGAAATCCAATGCAAATCAAAGTTAATCTGATAAAGATGAGCCTAGATCAGCTTTCTAAATGTTAAATTTGGACTAGGCTAGACTACTGTCTGCTTGGGTTTTTTTATCGTTCTCTTCAAATTCCTTGGTTTCTCTCACTAGAAAGAGATGTATCTGGTAGCACTTGCAAACAGGTATCCGCTATGAATGTACATTTAGTTGTGCTGGTGAGTCACAGCAAGCACCAAGGATTCAACCACAGTTAACCCAGAAATGAAATGTGATAGTATCACACAGCTGGGATTCTGTCCTCAAGAGGGATCCAGAAGGGCTGGCTGAGTTTTCTCAGTCACCTCCCCCAGGTTTTAGAACCACCTGCCCAGCAAGAAACCAAGTATCTATGGTACTGGAGATGATGAAAATGAGAAGAGGAAGAGAAACAGGGAAATTAGATTGCTTCCCAAGTCCCTAACACAGAAAGGTTGTCTTTGGACTCCACCATTAACTTGGTGGTCCCAGCACTCCTCTGCATCCCACAGGATGAGACTCAGGGTCATTTGCCCATAACACCTTCATTCAGGAACATGGAAACAAACCAGGATTCATCCTTTGGACACCCCAGAATCAGCAAAGACCAGAAATCTGCAGCTTTCCTAGAGACACCTTGTGGAACAAACATTTTTACCCCACCCTTTTCATTTTCCTTGTATCACCCCACCTCTTCTCTCTCTTGCAAAGTCCAAGTATCCTGCAGCTCATGGCTGGGCTGGGAGTGAGTGAAAAATGGTGGAAGTTTTATCAGGAACACCAGAGGGTACATTGCATCTTACTTGGGATTTCTTAGAGCAATTGTTTTTACCTGAGCTTAGTACCTACACTACCTGAGTTATCATGGAGACTCTCCTAATATTCAGTGGAGACAAACACCTTTTGGTACATTTTTCTTCTGATTAAATTTGAATGTCTTATTTTGGAGTGAGAGGAAGTGTATCCTCAGAATGCCTCTGCACTAGCTGTGAAGGGAGTCTGGATGGCTGTCTTGGATGCAGATGTCTAAATTTGGACTCCCATCCATCATTTCTGAAATAGAATCTTTGTCACATAAAATACATTTTCCTAATGCTTTATGGCATGTTGTGACACAAAGATTTGTCACTGCTCATGAGATGACCTGTATATCTACCTACCTATGGATTTGTCAGTCATGAGTAATGCTGCCATTTCAGATGCACAGGAACAGAACTTTAATACCTTCTTCCATTACACAGTCCAGAAAGTAGATGATCAGGGTCTATGGAACCAAAAAAGAAATATTGCTTATCAGTAACCATGATGTCTTCCTATGCTTGGAATATTCCAGTAATTACATAGATAGCAATAGTTTACTTTACACACACATATGTATATATCTCCTGATCTCTTTCTCCTCAGGCTGACAATTGATGCTGAGTGTCAGCTACAGTTACACAACTTCCCAATGGATGTCCACTCCTGCCCACTGGAATTTTCAAGCTGTAAGTAACATGCTTAAAAATATTCCTTTTTCTGACCCACACTAAATTTATCATAAATTTATTTTTACGTACCTAGAGTCAGTGAAGGTTATGTTCTTAATTAGACATACCCTACTGATTTTTAGTTTTATTTTGATTTTTTTTTCAGTTCATGTATTATATATGGTCACAAATATCATTAACGACTGCTGTGAAAAATTAAAAAATTTCTGGGCCATATGTGATTAATTTCTGCTTATATTTGACCATAAAACAAGAAACTTTTACTTTCAGCATCAAGGTGTCCTGGTCTTTCACCTTCTCTCTGTGCATGGAGAGAACTACTATTGTACTAGTTGAAGTCAAGAGTTTGGCATTTTGTGGTTAGATCAAGGTGTGAATTCCTGGTCCAGCTGCAGATGCATCTGGAGGATGGGCAAAATTGCATCCTATTAGGTCCACAAAAGTGGAAAACCTATTTTTGAAAAATTGATCTCAAGTGCTATTATAATTTATAATTAATAAAATGTGACATTAAGTAAAAGGCACTAGTAAGTAACTTGAGAAAAACATATTTATAATTTACTTGCAATATGCTTCGCCAGTTTTTTCCAGAAATAGCTAGTAGTATTTTTACTCCCCAAAGCACCCTAAAGCCTAGCAGTGGCTATGAAACCAAGCTGTGTGTATTTTCCATTGCAATAAGATGGCTACCCCAGAGAAGAGATCATTTACCAGTGGAAGCGCAGCTCGGTGGAGGTGGGGGACACCCGCTCCTGGAGGCTCTACCAGTTCGCCTTCACAGGACTCAGAAACACAACTGAGGTGGTGAAGACTACTTCAGGTAAGACAACTCAAGGATTTGCCTCCAGGCTGAGTTAGGATTTTATTAACAGAATGAAACCAAGAAAGGTGTCTCTGGTTAGAACTTAGCATTTATGCTGCGCCCGAACAATTACAGGCTTTTCAGTATCTATGGAACCATCCAGCCTTTGGCATTTCTGAATTCCTCACAGGAAGAAAAATTAGTTCTTGTCTGCTATCCATTCTTGTCCTCCATAAAAAACCTCTGACTGTCAGGAGGAAGCCACTGCTACAAAGGGTGTTTGGGTGAGGGAGCTTGCACTGCTTCAGGGCAGAAAACAGCACAACTGAGCCACTAAAGGATGATCTGAGGCTGCACTGAACACTTTACAATCCTCTTCCCACTGCCAGACACAGAAAGTAAGCCTGCACAGAAGTGAAACTCAAAGTCCCAACTTCTTTACTACAGAGGCTCCAAGTTTATTTTGTTCCCTAAAATAAGGCACATTCAACTTTCATTAAAGAGAACAGCCTTACAAATCAGTCTCAGATGGCCTTCCTTCATATTTCTATCTCCTTGGAAACAAGCAACGGGATTAAGAATTATAAATGAGGATGTACTCAGTGTTTATTAAAAATACAATTTTAACCCTACTAACTAAACAGAAAAATACATTTATCTGTATGTTTTATTTCTTGGTGGAAACAAAAGCAGTTACTATGAGGAGAGATGTAAAGAGGAACTGCATATTAATGTTGTTGTATATGCATGATATATCTTGTCTTTCATTTCTTACTTTCATAAAGAACAATGAAATGTAAGCAGGTTGGGGATTTTTCTGTCTGCTTCCAATTTTTACCTTACTTTATAGTTCTGGCAAGTCTCTTTAATTTAAATTCAGGCATCTGTGTTTATTCTGACTTCAGAAATACCCCCACCCATTTTATTTCTACAAGGCCAGCATTGCTGTTTTATTCAAAAAGGAAAGTGAGATATACTAGAGTTGAGAGGAGCCTGCTGTACATTACACAGGAGAACAAGCAAAGAGATGGAGAATTAATTCAAGTTCCAAGTCCTTAATCTCTGGACATTAAGCACCAATGATGTGTTCAGTCTCATGAGCAGGGCAAAACCAAAATGCAGCCATGTATACCTCATGGAGTCTGCTGCCACTGCAGCCAAGGAAGGTATTTAGTCAAGTATTGAAGAAAGCAGTTAACTTTTCTCATTTTCTCAAGAAAACAAACATCAAGGTGCAAAAGAGGACAGGAGAGCAGCATGTTTGCCAACCATGGCTGCTAATAACCACCATTACACAGGGCTCTCAAAGCAAAAATATCAGCAGCAATAAAAACATCTCCCCTCAGACAGCACAAATGACAGGATTGCACCCAAGCGTGCTTCCAGTCTCATCCTGCCCACATTGAAAACTATCTATATTTCACCCCTAATTTGAGTTTCTTCTATTTGCTATTTTCTTTAATTTTCTGCTTGAGCCATTCTCTAATCAACTCTTTTTATTTTTGACCAGAGATAGAAAATAATAAAATCTTGACATGCTACAAGCTTCCTATACCCTGATTGAGTGCACTGGTGACTCAAAAACATTCTCTAATGTTCTGTTAATGTGAACGAGGTGCATCCTGGGAAACAAACAGTAAAATACAAAAGAGCAAAAAATTCCTTTCTCATGCAAAGCAAACCTTTCTTTTTTCAGGGTATAGTCATTCAAACTGTTAGTACTCACCTGGAATACTCTCATAATTTAGCCTCCATAGTTTTTAATGTGATGACACACACCAGTCCATTTTGTTTGCACTAAAATAATTAGCAGCTACCACGAACTTTAAAGCAGTAAAACGTTGTCACTCAATTCCTAAGTGAAAAAGCACATGAAAGTTACTCAGCCTGCTGCTCCTGCATTCACAGGCCTGCTGATTATAAAAATTTGGAAAAATATCCTGTGTATGTATTTCTTCTGCTGCAGTTACCCTGTGCTTGATTTTCATTGCTCCTCTACTTTTTATAACCACAGATATGTAAAACTAGGTTTTATTTTGGTCTAGATGTGGCATCTAAATAATAGAAGGCAGGAAAAAACCCAAATAATATAGCAGCTGCCATGAATCTGGTCTATTTCCTACAAATATTTTCTTAAAGCCAGCAGAGCCTAAAGGGTCTTTATGGCTTCCTTAAGTGACTTGTTAGCGTGCTGGAAACCACACTAAGTCCAGTATTCCTCAGCCAGACCCACACTTTACCTATAATTACACCCTTAGAGTGAACATATTTTCAAAAGTTTAATGAACAGTAAGGACAAAAAAATATTCTAAGTTTAATAGCAACCTAGGTGCAGCCAGAGTACCCTAGTTAAAAGTTTGAGTACCCATACAGCTAAAATAATCTTGACACTTGATGCAATTACTTTCAGTGCAGAATTTCAGTACAAACTCATGCCAATGTTTTGGTGGAGATAAAGTCTGAGGTAAAGTGGAGGAGGCAATGGAAAATTAATGAGATGTTGGAAAGAGGGCTATACTATACTCCCACAAACTCTTCCCCAAAATTAAATTTAGTTGAAAAAAAAACCCAGAGAAACCAGAATGAAAGAAGGGGTGTTAGAGAATGCAAAATCGAACAGTTAGAGAACAAAAGGATCTTGGGGCTAGCGTTAAAGCGCTTGAAACTGGAGTAAACCTTCAGTGTCTCTATCTACACAATTTCAAAACAAATGCTTGTTTCCAGCTGTATACCTCCCAGCAACCAACACCTTCTGATCCTTAAGGGCAATGCTTATTTTGTGTCTGAAGGGAGAATCAGGAAGGCTGAGATTTGGCCATGACCAACTCCACTACTCTCTTCCTGTCATGTCAAAGCTGCACTTTTGAGCTGTGGGCTGGGCCATGGGCAGAGAAGGACAAGGCTTGTTTGAGTGTGAGCTTCCTAAGACCTGATGGCTCTTGCTGAAATTAATACATTTATCTGCTGCTCTTCCTTTGCACGCACTGCAGAAATACAAGTTTAACTCAAAGGGCCAGATGTCAGAATTCTGTCCCTTACTTAGCAAATCTCAGCAAATCCCAGCAACAGCTGAAAAATCCCAACTGGAATATTAGAAACATCCCTCTATTTCTCTTATCAGAAGTACGTCATCCTGAAGTACCAGCTTGTTTCTCTCCAAACTGAACATTTACATGCAACTTTTTCTTTGAAAGTCACTGACCAAGCAGTAAGAAATAATTTAGCAAATGGAATCCAATTTAAGAGTCCAGTAATAGTGGGGATTCTTAAAAAAAGTTGACTACAAACCTTCTGCCTTGTATATGGACTATTTGGTTATTAAAATAACCAAATAGTCCATATATATTATCTGAAATTTTTTTTGCCTTTACACTAAAATCTACCTTTTGTAAACAGCATTGGCTTAGTTTAGATTATTTCCAATAAGAGTACATGTTAAGACTTAATATCATCTGAGTTATATAAGTGCAATACTTTGAGAAAGACAGGGTAGTGCAGGGGAATACAGCAAGCAAGGAGTTTAGAAAAAATGACCTATAGAAATACTTGGAAGTATGGAACTAGTCTGGAAGAAAAGAATATTGATGATCAAAGGAGTAAAACAACCAGACTGTTTTTAAATCATAACAATGATCAATGCTGCTAGAGAGGAAAATAGTGGGAACCCTAAAATCAGAGAGTTTATAAAATCATAGGACAGATCAAGAGGAAAGAAGTAGCTTAATCTTGAAATTGTATCAATAGGTTTCCATTAATTTAATACAAGTCCTACATAAATTGCACTTCTACTCACTCTTCCAGTTGTTTTCAACATATAAAACATTGTACTATGCAAAACAGTTTGTAAATGTGCAATTATTCAGGACAGATGGAGTTTCTGGTATTCCCAGTTCATTTCTATGACTGGGTAGTTCCTTTTTTTAGACCAGATATTGTCTACTGCTTATTTACAGAGTCTGTCCTGAATTTTTAATTAGATACAAAGGCATTAGAAGACTAATAAAAAGCAATTCAATAAACTGCAGAGGAGCCACAAGACTGGTCAGGCAATATTTGTAAATACCTTTTATTTTCTTCCTTTTCTATGTTTTAGAGAGCTAATGGGAGCTCTATGCAATAGAGACAGTGCATTGCTCAGAATTGATAAATGGGTAATTAAATATTCCCCTTGCGATGCAACTGCTAAACCACAGAAGTAAATCTGGGTCTGGTTTCTGTTTTATCTAGAAAATATAGTCAGGTCTATTATTTTGTGGAAGAGGATGTATTTTCAGGCTTTTATACTTTATTTCGATTTTGTTTCCTAATGAATTGAACTGTTGGCAGATATGCAGTCCCCAGAGATTTCATAATGCTCAAAAAACCCCAGGAGTCGTCTTCTGTTTCTTTATTAAGGCGAAATATGACAGCTGCAATCAGATTTGTAGATCTGCATTGGGAAATAGTCCTGACATTAAAAATGGGCATAAGTGGATCTCCAGTGCACCTAGAAATCCCTGCCAGCCCCACACAGAGCCTCAGGCTCCAGCATGGGCTGACTGCAGCGTCTGGCATTGCCAGGGAGATCTGCCTGAGAACCCAAAACATTTCCTGTCTGAAGATGCTGAGCTACTGAAAGGGTACAGGGTACTGCTACCTGCACCTTACTTTTGGCAGAACTTAAACACGTTTGTACTCACCTTACAGAGGAGCAAATAATGGCATAAGCTGCAAGTCAGAAAACCCAGATGACTTTTAAAGTGTTCTGTGCATTCTTATTGTTCTCTTTATGGTATGGGAAGGTATTTATCTCAATATCCTAGTTTTTGAAAAAGCTATATTAAATTATTACCTTAAACATGCTTGCTAGAAGAATACGGTCTCTGTAGGACAGTGAAACACTTAAAACAGAAGGCAGATACAACTGGCTGGAAAAAAAAAAAAAACAAATACTACTTCTAAGGAATCAATAGCTTTAAAAATCTCAGAGACTGAGAGAATCTGACTTTTCTGTTCAGGTTTATATCTGTAGAGATTCAGGTATTGAAATCCACATGCTTCTACCTAATCATATAAAGAGTTTGAAGGCTCTTTGATGATTACTTTTCATTTTTTGAGAGAGGTTAAAGAATTTCTTCCAATTTCAGTGACATTAATTCAGCCTTTTTTTCTCTCAGATTTTCCTAGACTCAATGGCAACTGACTTACCTCAGCAAAACAAAATCATGACTGTCCCTGAGGAAAAGGGTTGCTGGGGCCTGAAATCTTCCTCATAATAACTCCCCAACTGAACAAAGATTCTCAAGGGTCAAGGTTTTATTCTGAGCCTGTCCTTCATAAGGCTTTCCATATCTAAAAGCATGGCCTGCTAGAGCTTAAACAGCTTCAGAAAGGTCAGATAAGGATAAAAAGAATTAATATACAAGTAACCAGAGAATAAGGGATAATGTGGGATCTTACAAGCATTTCCACTGAACTTATTTCTGGGTAATTACAAAACACAGATGTTACAAGCAAGATTGGTTCAGCATTAAATATACTTGGGTAGATATGATAGAACATTGCCTTTAAATAATATTTTTTCATTTAATACAAGAAAAGAATTAGATCTTTTAGGATATTTGAATTATTAAAAAGAAAGAAAAACTAGAACTTTGAATGTTTCTAATTTTATGATAAAATCAGCAAGTTAAGAGGGTGAGTCTGTATCTTAAAACACTTTCTGGACATAACCAAGCATAAAAATTTTTGTGCTGCTTCTTATGCCCCTGTGAATATATTTTCCTAAGTACTGGTGACTCCTTGAGACAAAGCATATTATCCCAACTCCCTCCTAAATTTCCTTTTTGGCAATGAAATCATCCTCCTTCAACCACTGAGTGATTTTTCAAAATCATCACAAGAGAAAAATCATTGCAATGTCACTCTTGGAGTTGCAGATAAATCTAATTATAATGAATTACAGGAAGAAATCTGTTTCAAAAGGATCAGAGCAGGTGACACAGTACTGAAGAACAATGTATAGTCACAATTACTTTAGAATTAAAATAAGTCTGAGTATTAAACATTTTTGCAATAGGCAATAAGCATGTTTAAATCACTGATATAAATAAATATTTTTAGTGCACTGTTCAAACAGCTAAAGTTCAAGCAATCCTGTGATAAATCACAAGGTTCCTGAGCATTCATCCTTTCATCTGCAGAGCACTAGATAATCTCTGCAGCCTGTAAACTGATCAGTGTAGTACTGATGGTAAATTTCTGTACTGATGTTTCACTTCCAGACCCTTTTTATGTCAAAAAAACATGTCTGTAGCACAATGATTATAAGATAATGTCTTGGACATTTTCGTCCCTTGGCCTGATTTTGTTATTCACCATCTTCCTCATTTCTCAGTGGAGAAAAAATTAATTCATTAGGATGTGTGAAGATGAGGACAGCTTAGTGTTCATAATGTGTATAGAGTAGGGATAGTTCATTTGAAATAGATTTTGCTTTGCCTGGGGCACATATATGTCCTAAATAATAAACATATTCCTCTAAGGCTCTTCTTACACAGTTAAATCCCTTCACTTAACAAGTGCAATTTCTGGTTTCTCAAACCCCTGTCATTACACTGCATTTTTAGTAACCTACTTAGCTAAGATGCTGTTTTGTTGTCACTGAATTTGAATAGATATAATTGAAAGGCTGGTATGAAATAAGACATACAAGTCTGTGTCACATGCAACAACAGCCAGGCAGCATCCGTGGGAGCTACTAATACTCAAATTCAGCCATATGTTAAAAAAAAGACATGGAAAAAGGAAATAAAACTAAATTAACATCACTAACTTTGAAGAGACCTCCACAGTGAGTTTTGTTAATTATTTTTATCAAATAAAATGGGAGAAACAGAAGAGACTACACTAGGGTGTTAAATGAAAATGTGTGCATGATATACAAACTACTGAAACTCTCTGCTGTACTTTGTGACTACAAAATATTCTACTTACATTTTAGATACATATTACCTACAATTGCATATCCCATCTTACAAGGCTGACAAGACATTCTCACAGAGGAATACAGTAGCCTAACACCTAGAATGGTATTATGTTCAAATAGCTGTCATCATCATTGTATATTCACAAACATTAACTCCCTCATTTTGTATTGTTAAAACAAATTCTGAATTGTAAATAGTGTGTGTTTTAACGTTGTCTTTTGAAACAAGGCATAATTGCCCTCATTTCAATGTACATTACAGAAGCTAAAAATATGCCACTTATCTCAAAAAGTGATACAGTCTATTAAGTGAGTTCTTTGCTACTCTCAAGAAGATTGCATAATTAAGGCTAAAGAGCTGCAGGATAAAATTTATGTAATAATACTTTCTTGTATCATGCCCTATATAGGAGAATTTGAAAATATTTTTCAAGATTTAATGCATAAAGTGCCACAACACCCTTTGTGGGCTTTAATGCTAGAGACTAGAAATGTTTATGAACGTGGTCAGTAATTTTTATTTTTTTTCTTGTCTATTGTTCCAAAAATTGAGAAAATCATGAAAAATTTTGACTAATGCAAATAATGTGCTCTTGTTGATTGGAGCTCAATTTCTTCTATTTTAATCTGAGAGCATGACTTTGAAGAGGAAGTGGAATCATACTGTGTAGGTAACAACCCACCATACAACCTTGCTGCCATTCTCAGTGCACAGGTTAAAAACATCACCCAACACTCCACTTCCTTTGCCTCCCTCCAAAAGCCCTACAGTGAGTCCACACCCTACTAATTCAAATTACAAACAGCAATAACTATTTGACCTTCCTCAACCTTCCTTCTCTACGTTTTTGTAAAATGCAAAAACACATAGTCAACAAAGAAAAAGCATAGATTTTATTATCTTCTGCTGCTACCCAGTAATACCTATGCCAAACCAGAAGAAAACAAGTTGGAATATTTTCAACCATCCTTGTAATTTACCAAAATTCCCTTTCTTATCTTATGGTAGCAAATGCCTGGTCCGAAATCAAGCTCGTGGATTGTCCTCCTTAGCATGACAAAACCCTGAGGTGGAACAGCAGAACCTTGGAACTGCATTTATTGACTTTGGTTATACAAATGCAAGAGCAATAACCAGGGCACTCATGACAGCATACTGTGACTCCAGTTTCCTCTAGTGCTGAGGGTTTGAGCTAAGAAAAAATGTCCTTGCATAATTCTATTATTTGATTTCATCCTAGAAAATGCAAAAAGTATTCTTGAAAATGAGGAAAATTAATTTTCTTCCCATTGTTATTTTGAAAAACAAGGATTGTCAACAACTCTATGACAATATTTAGAGAAAAAACTAGCATACTACCAAGCATAGGTATAGGAAAACCTTTGGATATCTTTCCACCCTGAGAGAAAAAAAAATGTACCTTTGGTGACAGGTAAAAAATTTCATCAAAAGAATTTATTATTAGAGAATATCAGAGACTACCCATGGAAAAAAAAATCTTGGACAAATTTAAAGGAAAAAGTAGCTTTTCAGAAAAGCACAATGAGGAACATCAATTTTATGAAATTTAATTCATTTACTCTGGAAATGTAAACTTTGGAGATAAAAACTCTTTTTCATTGAGATAAAATTCCCATGATAGCAGAATTGTATTCCAAAATCAAGGTTGTTTGTTCAAGGTAATACAAATGAACAACAGATGAATTGTTTCATGTTGAGAGCTGCCTGAAGAACTTTGTTTATACCTGTATTCATGTTTTCCAGCATTCATTTGGAAATTTAAAAATCAAGGTTTTGATCCTAACAAGCTACATCAGCAAAACATGTATTTTTCAAAAACTACCATCAGTCACCTTCTTTTGAACTTCTAGAAATAATAAAATGTTTAAAATTGATCTGGTTGGTAGCTGCTGGGATGCAATTTGAAATCACCACTATCATTGATACATTAAAAACTGAGAGTCGTGTTACAAATTAAGCCTCTGAGTTCAGAAAGAGAGTAAGGCAGTGTTTTCAATGCTCTTTTGGTTCCTCCTTCTCCCCTACCTGCAGAATGTGCACATGCCCAGCAAAGTGCTTCCTAGGGAACGTGGCCAGCAGAGCTGGGCCAGGATCAGCCCCTGCTGCTGGCCATGGCACCATGGAGGAGCAGAGCTGCATTTGCTGGTAGGGAATCTCCGTTTCCTGAAAAAACTGGATGGCATTTCCATACCTACATCACTTTTAGGAAACTCATGAGGGCCTTCAAAGCAAGTATGTTGTTGGCTGAGAGAAGTTAATGTTTGTAATTTGATTGCTTTGCCTTGGGCTTTGAGTATCCTTCTCTCTTTATGGCATCTGAGGTAACACCATGACTGTCCCAGAGGGAGTGAGCAGCCACTGCATCATTTCTGCATCCAACCTCTCACCCCACCCTGAAGTCTGGCAACCTGCATAGAAAGATCAAAACAAAGAGCAAAACAAGGTGTTTTCTGTAGAAAGAGCAAAACACTTTGAAAGACTCTTTGGAGCCTATCAACCTTCTCTGATGCCTGTCGCTTATTGCAACCTTACCTCTCTTTTACAAACACAGCACCCAAAATTCTAAAAAACTAACACAGGAGACCCCTCAGAGACCTGGCTTGCAGGGCTATCACATCACATGGCCATGTGTAGGGTGCAGCCCAGCCTGCATGGTCCACCTCAATGCACAGCTCCCTCACCAGTCCTGTGGGACTCCAAATCCATCCCTCTCTGCATGCCTCACACTGCTTTGGATCCACAATTGCCAGTTCAGTTTTAAAAGCTTCCTAGGACATAAAGTTTTAAAATGTTAAAAGAAAAAAGCCTTAAAAAGACATTACCCATGGGTAATGAGTACACACTGTTGTAACCTCACTTTTAAGAAGATATTAAGAGGTTGCACTTTTGGGCCTGAAAACATACAACGTGATGGCAGTACACACTGTGACATGGAATGGGGACTCCCAGGGGAAGCAGTTTTGTAGTAGCTGTGAACTTTTATCCTCAATAAGTCTGCCTGAGAAACAAACACTTCTTCAAAGGTCTCCTCTTGAAAAGAGAGAGCCATTTAAATACCTTGTAGGATTTGGACTAGGGTGATTACATACACCTAGAAGATCTACCTCTATCTGTGAAGCTGCTAACTAAAGCTTCAAGATGATTATCTGTAGTCTTTAAAGATTTTTTTCACGTCCTAAGCTTGATCTATTTGACTTCAAATGGCAAAACTGGGTATAAATTATTCATGATTCATAGCTGTCTCTTTTGAGGCATGATCTTCAAACCAAGCATCCTCTTTATCTCTGTTTCTCCCTTCAGGCCTGTGGCCTTGCTCTTGGTATTAAGTACAGTTTTAGAACATCATCTCATTGTTTGCCATTTTTCATAGTTTCTTGCTCTTTCTTTCTTAGTTTCTTGAACACCTTCCATGGTTTTTTAAGCTTTACATTTATTTACTATTTTAATAATAACCTAGTTCCTTCTATTTTAGTGTCTTCATTTCTTCTCTGATTTTAAAAATCCTCTTTCCCCCTTCTAATAGCTAAAGAGATAGTGGTTTTAAAGGCTTTTTTCTTTCCTTCAACACTTCTACTTTTTATCTAATATCAATAATATCATCCTAGAAAGCTAAAGAGGTTAAAAACACACCCAAACACAATTGCCATCTCCTTTCTTAGCATATAAATAACTGTTCTATTAGAGCTAGGGTTTTTTCCCATTTCATTTCCTCACCAATCACACCTCAGACAATTTTGCAACACCTAGTTTTGCCAGCGGATGTTTCTGCTGCTACCTCTGATTGTGAACAAGATTAATTTGCACATTGCTGAAAGTTTGCACCTGGCTTCTGCAAGACAAAATACTTAATAAACGAGCAACAATTTGGAATCTGCACACAGAGCAGGCCTTGTCCTCAGGCAAACTGATAGCAGGAGAATGAAAACCATGTTTGCCTCTCAAATACTGGTCCACAACAGTCTCCTCTAGGAGACTGTCTCAAATAGTAAAAGAAATATATTGATCATATTTTTATAAAAAATTGTTCTAAGTAGTTCTAAACACCAACAATAAGAACATGATATTTTTAATAGTCAGAGATGTGAAATCTAGAGCACATTTTCCTAGGGAATTTGGTAATCTCTTTATGGTCTTAAAGCATGGTTTTAACAGATTTTAGATACTTACAAAATGTTGACAATAAATAAGTTACTCTCAAACAAGTCAAACTAAACAGACCCAGATGCATCTAGTGAAAATATTTTTCCTTTCATTCTGAGCTTTTGTATGTAGGATTTGTGGTATTTTAAAAGCAGAAGTTGTGTGTGTATGGCTGTATTTAATATAGTAATATATGTAACACATCACTTATTTCTGTAATACACATGACTTCATGCAATTTAGATGTTCTTTTTATTGAGGTCAGCTCAAGGAAAAATCTAACTACAGCTCTAAATCCTAAACCCTTCTTGAAACATGCCTAGTAATGGGAGCAGCCTGCTCCTATATAGCCTTCCACATGACCAGCAGGAGAAAAGCACAGCTCACATGGGAGTGAGTGCACAGTGTTTTCCAACAGGACTATTTAAATTTTACCATGTATCTTTGTTGGGTTGTTGTGCTCAAAGCTATTTTCTTTTCTTACTGAGCTCTCTGAAGCCCAGGACATTTGGTAGGTGACCACCCTGCTTTGAGTGTGATCTGTATAAATTTTGCTCTTTGATGTTTTTCCTTGCCATACTCAAGTAAAATTTAGTCTTTTCTTGGCTAGTTGATTTTCTGGGGGTTTATAACTAAATATCCACTGATGAAGCGCCCTCAAATATTTAATGGAAGCTAAAAATAAATGGAATTGAAACACTAAAAAAAAAAAAAAGGAAAAAAAGTCAGTCTAATGCTGGAAGCTGAGCAATAAAAGCAGATGTATCCCTCCCTCCCAGCACCCCTTGGGCTCTTTGTTTATGGTACTATCTACCCAGTCATCTCCCTGTGCACCCACTGGAAGTGAGATGCTGGTGTTTGAGTGGTATTTCCTTGTATAAATATTTCTTCTGCTGGGGCGTTCAGACAGAATGAATCTGTGAAATCTGGAGCTCCCCTGCAGAACGTTGCCTCCATGCAGTCATGCCTCCTCTTCTCTGCAGAGGAAGCAGAAGGAAACATCAAGTTTTATTGCAGCCCCAGGTTATGTACAACTGCCTCCTGGCCCTGAAAATAACTGGAAACATCAAAACCAAAGATTAAATGTACTGTATCCTCAAATTCCTCTTCTCCCCAAAAGAAAGGCGTTCACAGGAATTACCTCTGACGTGCAAGGCAATTCACACAGATACAAAAGCAAATCTGAGAAGGGATGTTTATGAGCTACATGAGTCACTTGCAGTTATTTCAGCAACCAGGACTTGCACAAAGCTCATGAAACAGTACTGATTTCAAGGGAGTTCTCCAACATGTCTCTAGGACTGCTGTTGTTTGGACCAACATTATTAAATACTTGACTTTTTTTGCCTCGTTGCACTCACTAAATAGGCCTGTATCTAATTCATATTTGCAGTTTTTAACCTAGACCTTTAAGTGTTGCTTTTATTTAATACCCATTTTTACATCTTATATTTCTCTTATTACCCCTGGACTTGCCCAGACTCTCTTTTCAGACAAATCCTTTGCAGAGTTGCCTAGAAAGTCCAAACATGTAGACCCATGGTATGGCATCAATCTTGTGCTTTGCCACCCCATAAAATAAAAACAAAAACAAGCACAAATTTGTGCTTTCTTTCTCAGACACGAACTGCTGAAAATTCCAACATGATAAAATTTACATAGTTTTGACAATCCTTATTCCATGCCACTTCATAATTCTGATAGTGTGTTTGATCTAGCGTACCAGGGATGTGTTATACTTCATGCTTTGAAGCACAGAAACAGAAGTTATCTCCAGTTCTCCCTGCAGCAGGCAGGTTTAGATGCTGTCAGAAAGTGGTTATACCATCTGGATACCTTGAAATCAATGAAATAAGTAATATAAAATATATGTAATATAATATATGTAATCTAATGTTTTTTATAATAAAACACTTAGTTGCTTACATTGCTGACTACATTATATCAAAACCTGCATTATTACAGCAATAGGTTAAATAATCAAAATTGAGCAAGTCAATATTTTAAACATGCACAGAGCCTTGCTATAGGTGCATAATTTTCTTGAAGCAGACAGCTTTTCTTGAGGTATTCAGATAGCAACCAGACATCCAAAAAAGCCAAGGACACAGGATGTGTCAGGCACAGCAAAATTCCTGACAGAACAACACCCCAGCTGGTGCTGCTGTCTGGAAATGGAGACTCTCTACTTTCTCTCTTTACTTTATATTTCTTGTAATCCTCACATTTTCTAACCTCTGAAATGGATGGACTTTTTATCACAGTGAGTCAAAGAGGTTCTTTAGAACCTGAACAACTCCTGAACATCCAGTGATGAGACACTGAGCTCTCATCCTTGGTTGATGTTTCCTGGGCAAGGAGGAATGGGAAAGAGAACAAAAGGCAGTATAATTTGAAGATTATTTTCACACTGGAGCATGATGGTTCACTCACAGAAGTTGCAAGCTATTGCTGCTGTCACATCTGAATACTAATCCTGCGCACTAAAAACCCTCCTGGGCTTGCTAATGCCAATGTAATAGCTTATTCACCTTCACAGACAAGCAAAAAAAAAAAAAAATGCTTTTAATTATGTCACAAACTAGAAAAAAAATCATATCATGGGCAAACACATGCAGTCAGTAATGTTCATTTTCCTTTCAGACTTCTGGCGCTCACAGATAAAACCTTAGAAACAAACACACCTAAGTGTCCATTCAATACATTTCCACATACTGACATTTTTCAGCAACAAAAAATTCTCAGGCTAAATCTTGTCTCTGTGATTCCAAAGAGAAGGTGCAGACAACAGTAATAGATTTTAATTACTGCCTAGTGTCATTACATTATTTCCTCCTATAATTAGAAACTAATGAGAAACGGAACACATTCTGTCAAATGAAGTGAGAAAAGAGCATTTCAAGTGGAATGAGCGGCCAAGGACCAAACAAAATCCAGAACTGTTGGGCAGAAAGTCATGTCATACATAAAGAAATTTCGTTTGCTTGGATGAGTGTAATGATTCATCTCATTTTGCAGAAGTTTCATCTGCTGAGATTGTCATTTCACAAACATAAACTAATTGCAGCTCTCTTCTGCCTGCTCCCACAGGAAATCAAGGTGTTTAATGTCAGACATGAACACACAGACATGCACCTTACTGCCTCACTTTTTAAAAACTGCACCAAAAAAGAGCAGATCTCCTCCCATCTCCTGCCCTCCATCCAGCTGTGCAATGCAGTTAGGATTCATCCCTTGGAATGTAAATTGAAAACCAGCTATCTGAATCCCAGAGATAATCTTATATAAATGGACTACTGTGCAAGCTTTGTCAAAATCTTAGTATTGTTTTACCTCATTGCATAATCAAACTATAATCACTGCTTAGAAATGGATATTAAGAATTTCTATTATTAGATTTTCTTGGGAAATCACTTGGTACAGTTGCTGTGCCAGCAATGACCATGGCTCACTCCATTTTTATGTAATGCCAGCAGTCAGGTAGGGAATGGCACTGATTCCATGTGCAAGTCTGTTAAAAGCAAATACTGCAATGCCATGGCCTATTTTCTTTCCTTGTCCTAAAGGCTAAATATTTACACCATTTTATTTCACTTCACATCATGACTTCTCTATAACACAATTAGTAGTATTTTGTAGCTAAACCTCAGAGGGAAAGAGATTATTGAGCATTTTTGGAAAGGAAGAGACTCAAGTTTTCTTAACTCTCTGGCCCTTATGCAGTCTAAAAATCTGTCAATGAAAGAACAAGAAGCTGTGAAGGACAGAACCAATAAAAGGGCATTTGGCAAAGAATAAGAGAAGGAGATTTCTGGAGAACAGTGTTCCCTCTGGTTTTACCTTTTCCCCACACTTCTCATTTCTGGTTGTGGCAACAAATAAATCTATACATTTCAGCACATGATTGATACTGCGATCAAATGTCTGTCCTGTCTTTTAGAAAATGAATTCATGTGCCCAGTGATCAAATACTTCAGTCAAAATTATTTTTGTGCCATAGATGTAGAAACATTGCGCTGTAAGAGAGAATATAATTTTTCCATGTGACAAAAGACCAGTTTTAGAAGGACATTGGAACTGAACTTGACAGACTTATCAACTTTCTGATCTGCTGGAAAAGGAAAAAAAAATAGGTCACTTGAGGTTTCACACAAGATTATTATTGGAACAGGTTATATCTGAATCCTCATGGAAAACTGTGTTTAAAACAAATTTCATGTTTTCTTTATGCCACTGTAGCAGTGTAAGACATCCCACTGAACTCTATTTGCAGGCTGACTCAGTACCCTCAGCAAGACAGTAAATGCCAGCAGAACTCCAAATATAGACCCTGTCAGGGCAAGAAAGGAGATGGGCACAAAAACCAAATGAAGATTCATCAGGACAAATCCTAATACCAATCTAAAGCTATTTATGTGATTTTTCATCCTAGATTAGAGCTACACTGTACAATGTAATCCACAGTCTGATACTTGCTTGATCTGGCAGAGAGGTCTGATTCCTGACTCCCATTCTCTGCTTTTCCTGCCTTTTCTGGGGGCAGGGATCTGCCTCAGTCACTGCTGAGCAGAACAAACACCAGAGCTCTGGCACCACCACCTGATTTGACATGAAAGACAAAAGGCTTAGTCTACATTCTTTTCTTTTTCTTTCATTTTCTCTCTACTTGCAGCAGCTTTTGGGTAACCTTGCTGCCCTCCAGTGTGCCAGGAGGGCACACAGTGGGAAGGAAATCAGCTGCTTTACAAGAAATGACCCACAAGTTTACCAATTAGATATTTTCTTTTTTGCAGAATATCTGTCTAAAAATGGCAGCACACCTAACTCTTTGATGAAGGATGCACTTTGAATCCTTTTGGTCCCATTTACTATTATTTTCATAGTCTGTACTAATCCAGCAACTTTTTAAGACCTAGAGAGATTTAGAAACTCCTACAGGGGATGTTCATAGACACCATGCACCACTGTTTTAATGGTATTTCCAGGTACCATGACTAAACCCAAGGAAACACATCTATTCCATCAAACTACCATTTACCATTCCTTTTAAAATAAACCAAGAGCACTATAGCTGTGTTCTCTGCCTAATAGAAAAGCAGACTGCTGGCCATGCTGACAGCAAAGGAGAGAGAGAACAAGGATGTATCTATTAGCTATTTATGAGGAAAAGAAGATAAATTCTGCTGCCACAGTTGTTCTTCATTAACAATTGATTCAGTTTATATTCATTACTTGTAGCACAAAGGTGATGCTACTTTGGGGATATTTCTATCGCACAAGACTTGGTTTAGTCTTTAAAACTGCTCCTCTAATACCAGACCCACACAAGTCAATTGTGCCATTTCAGTATTTGTATAAAAACTCAATGGCAAGAATAATTAGAAATTTTTAAGATTTGGTTTTCCACTGGCAGACTTGCAAGCTTTTCTCATTTCTATTCTGAGGTGACAGTGCCCTCCTGTGGCACGAGGTTTTGTTTTTGCTTTTTCCCCTAGGTATACTCCATCCAGAAAGACAAACTGGATAGGGTTTCCCATTTAGAAGCATGCCATTTATTTATATAGTTGTTTATATGAAATTATTTTGAGAAAAGGTTCCATTTCTATCTGTATTTTCACATGTACCTTTAAAGAAACATTTTGAAGTGCTTGGTCCTCTCTGTATGGTTTCTGTATAAATTTGGGGGTTAAAAGCCCATTGGGAATCTGGACAGTGGGTGCATCTCTGTCTGCAGGAACCAGGTGGTTGCTATTTGCTGCACAGACAAAACTGTGCCTGTTACATACCATAGAATTTGTAACCTTGTCAATCCTAGTTTTTAGTAATTTGATCTGTTCTTAAGGAGCAAATAATGGCTAAAATTCTGGGACAGTCTGGATAGTGCATTACTCTTCTATCTGACTTTTTTTTGGCAGTTGAACAAATTCATGTAGTGGAGAAAAACTTCAGATTTTAAAAGGATGTAATAAAGGTTCTTGGTAGCTTTTGCTGGGAATTATTAATTCATTACCAATGTTCTCCTACATAATTTGTTTTCTCCACATATTTTAAAATTTTAAACACAAAAAGCCCTACATTATAAATATTATCAGAATTACTAAAACAGACATTGATTTTTATACTACTAAACATTGACAAAAACATTTAAGGTAACTAAACACTCAAAGAAAATCCCGTTCAGACCCTGGGATAGAAGACTTGTCATTACTTGGGGAAAAGATCTCCTCAATGAAACTCCTGGCACCCTGGAGTCAGCATGAGGTGATGAGCTCATGTGCTGTAACCTCTCAGCAGCAGAGAGAAATTCTGGAGATTTTAGATAGTGGAATGTATAAAGGAACAAACACAGTTTGAGAAGAGTGCCACTTGTACCATCCCTCTGTTTCTGTGGTGCTGTTCAGAGCGGTGTGTAGCTCTGTAAGAAACAGAGAGAAATAAAGCGTTATGAGCTCAAAAACCTTATCCATATGGACATGTCTATGCACACATTCACTGTTTTCCAAAGCTTTTAAGTTAGCCATGAATGGCTTAATAGTGTAAACCCATAACAAGGCCAGCCCTTCACCTAAATCAATTTCCCTGTTCAAAACTCCAGATCCTTAACAGAAATGAAAGACTGATTTTTTCCCAGTCAACAGCCATCTGAGAATGAACTGAACTAACACATATAAGTAACGTGACTGTGTGGCCAATATATGATTTTTGAAGCTCTTTCAATATTGCAGTTCTTACAATAATTTAAATCCAGCAGTATTTTAAGTAACAGAAGGAATCTCACAATACTAAGCGTGAGACAGTCTTAGCTCTAAGTGCTGCTACTTGAACTATAATTAAGACACCAATTTCTTGTGGTGTCATAAAGGTGTTCTTTTCTCTTGCATTTGCACTAGCTACCAAATCACTTCTGAGTACAAATTAGAGGCTTTTTCCCCCAGTACCTTACACTTTGCACAGTCACTTAAACATGCATAAAGAGAGCACTAATGGGTGTAATTCCCCATTCACTTTGCACAGGTATAAACGACTCTTCAACCAGGGAGCAATGAAGGATCACACCCAGTGAGCTGATTAAATCACTTAAGCACAGTGTACATTCCCCCTGGCTGTGCTTCCTGGCACGACTAATTCCTTCTATTGAACCTTTGGGACCTAGGCCAGCACATATGCACAGATGGTGCCTCAAATCAGGAATTCACTTCCCCTGCTGCAGAACAGAATCCTGGTATTCACATCACTCTGTCACACAAGCGTAGGGTAGGAGGAGGACCACAGTTTCCAAAGTTCATACAGACTGGTATGAGGCTGTGTAAATTAGGATGGAACAGGACTGTCAGAAATAAAACCTTCTGCAAGGGTTTGCTAAGGTCACAAGCACTGAATACTGATGCATTAATCTAATTTTCAAATTATCTCCTACTCTGGAAACAACTTAAGGTTCATGTACTTCCTCTGTGTGCCCCAAGAGAAATATTCAATTTCCCATTCGTGTGGCAGCATGAAGATGCTGTGTCTCGAGTCAGAACACTGCTCTGCATCTCTTGATCTTCCAAACATGATTGGGAAAAAAAATGCACTTAGTAGAAAATACGATATGAGCATTTATACATGAGGATAAATATGACCTGGATATAATTTTCCTGAGGAAGTGCATTCTGGTTTAAATACATGTCATTAAATATATGTCATTGTCCTTCCCATGAAGAAACTGGTTAACTTGCTAGTGTATCCTCAGATGAAGACTATGCCTGTCTATATGCAGATACAAACACAGATCACTACAAAGGAATAGGAGAAATGTGTACATTCAGTGAAAGAGAGGAAGGGTGTAAATCTATGAAGGATGAGTTATAATGCTCCTCAGTGTAATAAGTTTATTTTTTCCAGGGAAATTTTGTATTTCTTAGAAGTTAAAAATTATGGAGGTGTTATTTTCTAGACACATGTAATAGAAATATACCTAAGAATGGACATGAGGAATGTAAGGTCTCTGGTGAACAGCTAAGCAATCCAAAATCTTCTAATTATGATGCCAAACGTTGAGGGCTTAAGTGTGCTGGCTTACAAAGAGACTGTCAGATTGCACTCTCATTCATTTCTAGAAAACTCCAAAAGTGTATTAGTGCCCTAAAACAGCAATCTGGCAGTCTGAGAAGCTTTCTTGCTGCAGCAGACAATATTGGACAAACAAGACACAGAGCTCAGAGAGAGAGGATGAAGTAATAATGAAAAGACTATAAATTTGCCAAGTGAGGACTAATAAATGACATTGTGCTGAGGATCAAGTCTAGCCATATTTTACGAAACTAATGTCTTAGTTTGACAGCTTCATGCAGGCATCACACCAGGAGTGAAAAATCACCTGAGGCACAAAGATAATCTGAAAATAACTGAGTATTTAAGCTGGTCTCAGCTAAAGAGCTGAGAAGTGCATGAATAGAGCCAGAAAATAAACCAAATCTGGATGAAAACAGGGCTGGGGCAAGATGCCATCAAGAAAGGTGTGATTAAAGCAAAGCACTGTCAAGTCCATGTTCCACAGGGGACTTAATGCATTTGACGTTTTGGATGTATGTGTTGTGACAACTGAGACTGAGTCCTAAACCTCACATCTCAGGTCTTGCATTATTTTGTATGTTCAGAGTTCTTTTTTTATTTAAAATCTCAGAAGACCTGCTGTTATATCGTTCCAACATCACTTAAGTAAACTTGGCAATCCCAGCAAGATACTTCTCTGGAGCATTGCACCACTTAGTCCTCTTTTCCTTATCTCATTATTGTCACAGTTTTCCCTGGTTGGCAATTGAGTACATGTGGCTTTTCACCCACTTCCCACCTACCACCCCTCTCCAGTGGGGAGGAGAGTCAGAAACAAAATGTAAACCTCATGGGCTGAGACAGGAACAACTTAATAGTAACATTTGGTTTTAATTATTATTAGAAATAGGTAAATAACACTAGTTATAATTGCAACAATAAGGGGAGGAAGTGACAGAATCCAAGGCAGCTGGTCACTACCAGAGACTGATATGCCCAGCCCACTCCCCCAGCTCATGTATTGGGCAAGACATCCCAGGGTGTGGAATATCCCTTTGGCCAGTTTGGGTTATGTTTTAAAAGGTCTTATGGATTATGCTATGAACAGTAACAAAAACCTTTAAAATAATGCCTAGAATATTGTAAAAACATAACTGTAATAGTTTACTGTATAAAGAGCATTCCTTGGGTTAAGGGAAAACACAGACAAGTCTCCATTGACACCAGGGGATCACCACTAAAACCAAACAACAAACCGGAAGTATTTGGAAATAGTCCATAAATTAGAAGGACTAAGGATGTTCTCTCTCTACACACACAGATGTTTTTTATTCATATGTTATCCACAGCACCCTGGGCTGGGTTTGCACACACAGCTGTTGAACAAGGACAGTGTGTGAGGGAGGGCTTGCACTGTGCCTTGGTCCATCTCTATTTAGCTCTTCTCAGCACAGATACTGAGTTTTGGATTTAACTCTAATACCTATAGGAAAGTTGTGGCTTGTATACTGAAGTCTGATATTTTCTGTTCCTTTGAGTACAAGGTAGAAGGGCTACAGCTGCCAAACAGCTGGGCAAAAAGAACCTGTGCAAGAATAGACACAAAATAAGGAGCACATGGGTTACTGGGATCTGGTACCTCACTCCTCTACTCCAAAAGATCCATAGCAGTTGGAACCTCATACAAAGAATCAAGAACAATCAAGCAATAAAACATCTAATTCCTAAACTTCAATTCTGGGTCTTTTGTACCTTTTTCTGTTCTAATCTCTATTTGGGTTTATATTTAATCTCTTACTTCTGGAAATTCTTTGTCCCATTAAATTGATATAATAATATTGAGCACAAAATCCTTCTCTTTAAAAATGTTGGCATGGAAGTAAAACAGCTACTGCTTAAAGTGACTCTGCCATATCATAGCAGAATAAAATTGAAATAGCAATGCTATTAATAGCATATATGAAGGTGAATGAATAAAGGGATAATTCCAAAAACTGGAAAAAAAAAAAAATCACTCCTTAGGAAGTTAACATATGATCCAGAGAGATGAAGAATGAGTCATACTGTGATTTTATGGCTTCAGCTTTGCAGTGCTGCTGATGAGTGCTGGTTTTTGATAGGTTGGCTGGACTTCTTTGGTATATGAAGGACATGCACATACAATGCATAGTTATCTGTGACCTAAGGAAATCATCAGACTGTGATTATTACACTTGTTTGCTCATATTCAGATGTACCACCTTAAAAACTGTATATATAAAATTTGGGGGCTTTATGTTTTGTTTTAATTATAACATAATATCATTAAATTAAAGCCAGTCAATCCCAGGAATATGAATATTCAAATTTAAAAAAAAATAACAAAGAAGTACCAGTTGAAAAATATTTCTGAAGTTTCTTCTGTGGTTAGGTTCAAAGGGATTATTCTGGGAGAAATTTAAATTCCAGAAAAGAAGGAAGTCAATGCTAACTAAAGGTACTAACCTAAGCAGAACTTGCATTAGACACTCTTTGATAATACTGGAAAACTGGCTCACTCTATTTTTGCAAACCATATCCTGCTTCCATTAGAGACTTCTCTGGGTGCATTTCACTGAATTGCAATAAAGCCTTTGTACCCTGGGGTTCTGTAGTTCCTTTGCAATCAAGACTTTTCCCAGGTGTGCTGAAATCTGAAGTAAAGATAAGAATTGGGTTTTTTTTAGTTTAGGACAAAAGCACAATTAAAACCAACAATGACAACAACAAAATCCAACAAAACCAGAAAAACCCACAAAAACTACAAACCAACCAAAAAACACCAAGAAACCCATTTAAAACAACAAAAACCAAGCCACATCAAAAAACTCAAGCTTGGCTGTGTTCCTGAGCCCAGATGGAATTTACTTAACAATTTGAGAGGGGAAGAGAATCTGGAAAGACAATCGCAAACTACTGAATAAGAAAGATATGTTATATACACCTGAGTAACTTCTAGCCTAGCTTTTGGGGTCACTTAGGAAATGTTGGTACAAATCATTTTAAAGGAGAAAATACAACAGAAGATCGGCAGGAAAATAAAAAAAAATGAATTAGTGACAGAGCATAGCCCTGAAGAATAGTTAAGAACATGAAGAATTTAGGAAGTATATCTGAAAGCCTGCAACACTTGTGAGTGGAGCTGGGAGCACAGTAATGGGGCCACTGGACTGGAGGAAGGTTGGACCCTCACCACACCCTGGGCTGCTGCACGGGGATCTTACCAAGCAGGTGTGGTTATGAGGAATGACTTGGTTAGTCCTGAGTTAATCTGCACAGCTGCTACTTTTCCTAGTGTGGAAAACCACTGGTTCTGGAGCTAGAGCTGTGTTGAACATGCATGTGTGTATTTGCCATCAGCACATCTGGTGAATCAGGTTAATATTTATGCACACACCCCCTAGATGTGGAATAGGAAAGCCATAACTGCTACCTACAAATTTTATGTTGGCTTTTTAACATATTATTTTATTTGTTCTGCTTTTGTTTTACAGGAGACTATGTAGTCATGTCTGTCTTCTTTAACCTGAGCAGGAGAATGGGTTATTTCACCATTCAGACCTACATTCCCTGCACACTCATTGTTGTCTTGTCCTGGGTCTCTTTCTGGATTAATAAGGATGCAGTTCCAGCCAGAACATCATTGGGTGAGTTTATCTTCCCTGTTTCCTTCAAGCATTATCATGTTTAATTGACACCTCGGCAGATCACCAGTTTGTAAATATGAGAACAGACAACTTCACACAAACTCTCCTCATTTAGAGGAATACAGTAATTTCCAAAGAATAACACAGACTGAACTATATTTGCACGTCTTCTTTTCTACCATGCCAAATTCTGACTATTGCAGATTGTCAACAATAAAAGCTTTCACATTTTTTCTGATTACAGCAGAATTTTTATGGACATCAAGAGGATGGGGCCGCACAGCTGGATTAGAGGCAGGGTGCATTAGTTTTACTTGTTCTGCTTTCATATCACAGTGACTGGCAACACAAATTAAATAATTACTAAGAAGGAATCCACCTTTCTGGCTGTGTGTCCAAGTGCTAACAAGAGGAGAATGTAGCACCATGACTACTTTAGAAACCAAGAATCAAGTATAGACTTCAGGCTAAAAAAAATCAACTGAATTTGGTGGTATCCAAAACCTTATACATGAAAATGTGACATGCAATTAATCAGAATTAGAAATTTCTACACATTTAGCAACTGCTCCACAAATAAACTAAGAGACCAAATTAATCTTGCTTGTGCAAAGCAGCTGAAACAGTAAGAAATAACAAAGAAACGTTCAGCTAGAAAAAGTTTAACACATTTTCTACTTCTACATTAAATCCACACAAGTAAGAATTATTTCAGTTCTTCCCTCTGCATTTTCATTTCTTCACAGAACCACAGCACAGAGCACTGGAGTGTAAAAGAGAGTACACAATTTCCATTTCAGACACCCTAGAAGGAACATAACAGAGGACCAGTGGCTTCCATAAAAAAAAGCTTTAAGCATGTTATTGGTTTCTTCACATCCTCTTTGAAAGAGATTATAAAATCTGCTTTAAAGAAGTACAAAATTAATAAAGGCATTCAGCTATTATTTTAAATTTTACCTAGATACACAAAACAGACTTGTCACTCTGTTGAGAATTAATCTATTTGCACCAGTAAGAAAGAAAAACCAACAGTGCAATAAAAAATGTGGTAGATTTTAACTGTTCTGATGCATTTTTAACATTTTTCACATCACAGTACATGCAACAAGGTTCTGAAAATGAAGGAATGGTGAGGCATGACACAGTACTTCTCTTTTGTAGATCTGTCTCTTGCTCTGTTTAAGCATTTGAGCATATAAACCCTAAACTTCAATTTTCAATAAAAATAAAAACTCCCCAGAAGGAAACTACAAAACCAAAACCTTAAATTTCTTAGAATTCATCTAACCAAAGTACTCTACAGAGCAGCACTGGCAGTGACCATACAAAAATGTCAATTACCCGTGTTAATCCTCTGAGCTCCAACTGAACTGGCATTTCACTGCTACAATGTGCTACTGAATACCTTTGCTGTGTGTTTGAACTCCAGGCACACTTCAAAACCAATCTCAGAGAGATAACTGGCAAAATCAGTTTTCTACTTGAAGTAATGTTATTTCTGTTTTTTTTCTATTCATTTACCAGGAATTACAACTGTCCTGACAATGACCACCCTAAGTACAATTGCTCGTAAATCTCTTCCCAAGGTCTCCTACGTGACAGCCATGGATCTTTTTGTGTCAGTCTGCTTTATTTTTGTGTTCTCTGCACTGGTGGAATATGGAACATTGCATTACTTTGTCAGCAACAGAAAGCCAAGCAAGGATAAAGACAAAAAGAAGAAAAACCCAGTACGTATCTTTTTACCAGCAAGGCCTAAAAGTTAATTAATTTTTCTGTGAGAGCATTTAAATCCCTCTTTATAACTGTCCTTATTTTCCATACTTTTCTATTATCTATATTCCCATCTTTTGTAGCAATAGGAATGCAAACATTCACTTTGAGAATCAGAAGCTCATATATTACAGCTTTCTGGACGCCAGAAGAACTAATTTGTTAGGATAATGATCTTTTTAACCAAAGTGTTCTGCAAACCACAACTACCAAAGGCATTATTATGATATATATAGATCTCTTTATAGAAAATATCTGTTTCTCTGTATTAGTATTAGCAATATTCTATGCCATTAACTTATGTCCACATTATTGACATGACTGCCTTGCTTATCAGGATTACAGTTAAACTTTGAATATTCAAACTTTGATGTGCTTTCTCCAACTTCCCCTTAGCATGTGTTTCCTTTCCATTGTTTCCTTAAATTCTTTTTTTGTATATTTCTTACCTTATCTGCCTACTTCTTTGCGTTAGACAGGGATTTTGCAGTAGTTTATAATGATACTTATGGATATATGCTACCCAATAGTAAAATTAATGTATAAAATAACAACAGCAAAAAAATCCTGGGAATACCCTCAGTAGCAATTTGGGCTTTTGCCCAGACAGGGAAACAATTTGATGTTTGTTTTGTCCAGGACAGATTTCTCCTTGCCTTTGGCAACTGAGCTGACAAATGTGTTGTCTACAATCTCCGAAACATTTAGCCTAATCATCTACCAAAAAACCCCAAACACCTAAAAAACAACAAAAACCCCCTAACCCAAACACCCCCATGAAACAAAAACCCCACAAAAAACCAAATTAAAAAAAAAAAAACCAAAAACCGCCAAAAACAACCTTAAACCAACCAAAGGAATAAAAAAATGAAAAATGCGAAGGAAAAATGTTTTACAGTAATAAAGAGTATTTTCATCTCCATTTCAGGCATCTAACAAAGAAAGTAATTTGTATTCACTCTGCTAACATATTCAAGGACTATCGAAAATATTCTCTTTTAGTTTTAAAATATATCACAAAAACGGATAAAGAAAAAAATAGCAGTTAAGGAATCTTTTGTTACATACTAGTCCTATAATTTCAAGTTTAAAAGCTGATGAGAGGTAGACTGTAAAAAAAAAAGTAAAATTATCAGGTGATGTGTCCTGTGTTAGATGGAAATAAAAGCATCTGTGTGTCTTATGCAGTCAGGACCAAAAGGACCAAAACTATATGTACCTCAGATTTAATTGTTTCTCTTTAAGGCATCCACATGAGGAGGAAACACTTGTTTTTACATTGCCTATCTGTGAGCATCTGGGAAGAAACAGAACTAAAAATGCTTGCCAAAATCCTAATCACAGTGTCTAGAAACCATAAAAGTAGTGTTCAGGGCACAGTCTGCAGGGAAAAGGACTTCTTTCTAAAAGGTGCTTCTATAAACTGTGAGTGGTCTCTTTCAGAACAGTTCAGCAGAAAAGACCAGAATTATAGAATAGGATATGAAAATCTAACAGGAGTTTGATATCTTAGGTCTTTGGCCCAGATGTAAACAAGACAGTGACAAGTTGAAAATGTGGGGGATTTTATGTTACAGATACGTGTTTCAATTGTTGTAATCCCAATCTCTCTATAAATTTAGTTATTTTTGACTTACCATGTTTTAGAAACATATTTTTAATTTACATTATTTTTGTCTCTTTCTTTTCTTTAATTTAAAACAAAACCCTCTGATTCTCTTTTCTGTCTACAAAATGAAAGCTTCTTCGGATGTTTTCCTTCAAGGTATAATGTTTTTTGGAATGGAAATTCACTGCATGCGACTGCTGAATTTAACTAGTAGAGCTTAGATGAGAGTGGTGTTTTGTCTGGTCTTTTAATTAATGAGAAAACTATTCAAGCTACTTCCTAATTAAGTAGAATGGTTACAAATTGCTAAACAATTTGTAGAGTTGATTCAGCAGCCCAAATACCACCATGGTTCTGAACTTACCTAAGTTCAGGAATGACCAACATGATTGGATCACATGAATTAAGAGAGTTTCAAACATTTCTGCTCCTCTCTCTCAATTTGCCATGGGATCCAATAGCACCAGCTAGCCCAAAACCAGCAATACACCCTTTTAGAACTCAGCTCTCACCCTGGATTTTTAACCTTTGTGATTTCACTCCTAATTATAAACCCAAAGCTGTTCTGATGTTGACTTGAAAAAAACTCAATGTCACCATCAATTACTCAAATGCTGTTCATTGTGCAAAAAAAAGTCAGAGTTTTGAAAGGGTTTAAGATGCATATAGATTTCTAATGTTGTCACTGGATCTACACACTAAGAAAATTACCTAATATATCTAGTTGTGTTCCATATTGAAACCTTATCTCCACTCAGAAATGCAGAGATTTTATTTAAAAAAAATTAAAAAGGGTGTGGGGAGGCGGGGGGGAAGAAACCACATAAAATAAATGACATTGAATTTCCATACTTATGGAATGGAATTGTTATGTTTCACTAATAACTATCAGCATGAAATTTCAATGCTTATCATCCCAGCATTCAACCAGTGAATGTATTTTAAATGCTTAACTTGCTCAATTCATTCTAATTATATGTATGTATATATACATGTACAGCTACTATATAAAATTCAGAACATGCTGAACCTTTTAGTTGGTGAACATTAGTAGGTGGTGAGCTGCAAATATTCAAATAATTGGAGAGTCTTACAGAGATTCTCCTAATCTTCAAAAAAACCTAGGTTTTGCATTTTTCCTGGGTATACATATTCTTTTTTTCTCAACATGAACCACCCCTTTTAAAATCCTGCATTTCCAATTGATACAGCTCCTTTCATGTGCAATACAAAAATTGCCTTCAGATATCAAGCAGCTACATAAACTATAAAACAAAAACTCAAAATACCATCAATTACATTCCTGGATGTTTCATTTAACCTGTCATGTTTAGTCAGTTTAGCTTTGAAGCTGATTTCCCATAGCTGTTAACTTTAGATTGGTTTGTGCTGCTTTCCTCTAAAGGATGTGATGCAGCTGCTTTTAATAAGCTCAAGGTAATTTTGCCACTAGAACACCTCAGCAATTTCCCCATGTACCTCCCCTAGAACCATCATGCACATGTTGACCATCATCCCCCTAGGTTTTTCTGATGATAATAACAAAGTTTCTCCCTCTACCGTCTTTTTTCTTCTTTTGCTACTCCACCTTAGGCACCTACTATCGACATCCGCCCCCGATCAGCTACAATTCAAATGAACAATGCTACACACCTCCAAGAAAGGGATGAGGAGTATGGCTATGAGTGTCTCGATGGCAAGGACTGTGCCAGTTTTTTTTGCTGCTTTGAGGATTGCCGGACGGGCGCGTGGCGGCACGGCAGAATACACATCCGCATCGCCAAAATGGACTCCTACGCCCGCATCTTCTTCCCGACTGCCTTCTGCTTGTTCAACCTGGTCTATTGGGTATCATATCTGTACCTTTAAAAGCAGTAGGAAATCAGTGATATCAGCCTTACTCACTGAATTTCTTAGAGAGATGGTTTCCTAAATCCACTTGAAGTATTTATGATGCGCTTTATAGTGATCTGAATTCTTTAGTGCCATAATCCCGTAAATATCAGTCATCTCATCTGTCCAAAAATTGCCATCAGGTTATTGTGAATTACATGTCCATTCCACATGCCAAAATAATTTAAAAATAAAATCATGTTGATAGGTAATATACACCTATACCTGCTGGAATAGAGAGAAACAGGGCAGACAGGACAAAGGGAGCATAGCAACGTCATTTAATGGTTGATACTGTGATTCCAAATAGGAGTGAGAGAGAGGAGAATTCCCAGGTAAAGTGCTGTACAGTTTGTTAACATTGGCTATAATTATGCTATAGCTTTATTCTCTGTGGGCTTTTCTTTTTGGAAGAGTCATCTCTCACTTTGAATAGGTATTATTAAGCTAGGAAAATTAACTTCTACTCCCACCAAGATGAAAACAGACCTTTCCCTTTGCCATCCCTTTAAGAGCACATGTACAATGCTGTAAATATTTCAATACCTTATAGTACATAAAGCCTAGTGCATGCATCTTTTGGGGGCCAAAATTAATGAAAAAGGTACTATAAAGTTTTGTCTTTTATTTTGTGTCTCTGGATGTGCTATTGTAATTGAAATGTGGACAAACCTAATTTTCTTTTTTCTTGAAAAATTGCCCCTATCCCTCATGCATGGAAGATCCAAGCAGACAGCACTGTCATGCAAGATATTAGAGAAGCCTTAAGGATTCAACTAAATAACATATAGACAAAATTGTTTGGCCAATATAATAGCTCATAAAGTGTAATGTATGTGTCCTCTGCAGTTGTAGCCTTCATTTCCCATTGTTAATGTTGCTATATTTCAACTGAATCTCCAGTAATTATACATTGCAAGATCAGCTTCCGAATTTAATCCATGTGCTTCTATTGTTCTTTTCCCACGTGGAGCTCCACTTTTTTCCTTACTCAAGTGTTTGTGGGGGTCTTTTATTCTTTAATTCAGTACAGGAAATAGCTTTTATTCTAGATATTATTTCTACATAAGAGCTTCAACTTAATTTTGAAACATTAGTCCTTCTATTGTATATACACACACAATTCTCTGCCCATTCATGTCCTTGATCAGCAATAGTTGTTGTCAGTGCTGCTTTCACTCAGTGAGTACCTTTACTAAAACAAACCTTTACCATGGCTAGCACAGAACTTATAGATAGCCTCAAAAACAAAAGGGAACGGAAGGTGTCTCGGCTACTAAATCACATGTATGCAGTTATGTATGTATTTAAATCCTTCAACCCACCTGGGTGAATCCTGAAAACCACTGGTTTTCAGAACCTGTATGATGCTCAATTATGCAACCTTAAGCACATGTAAATATGACTGATGGTTTGTTTTTTTTTCTTTTTTAATTTGTCAAAGATGCAAAATACCACCTCCAGAAAAGTGGGCTTGCAGCTTGAAAAGGGAGACCTATAGCTTATCACTACACAATTATTATTAATAGAAACGGAGGAAAAGGAAAGTTTTCCAATGTCTGTATAGTTTTGGAAATAAAAATGTATAAAAAAGGAATATCTCTTGATCATCAATTGCTCCTAGTCCAATGTATTTGAAAACATTTTAATAAAGGAATTGCACACACCTGTGGACTTTTTCAATAAAACTACTGCACTCAACTCCAGTTTTTCTGTGATGAGTTTGTTAAACGCATGATTTAAGAATTAGACTGCTTGACCAGTTGGATTCATCAGCTGCCTAAATATAAGTGATTATAATCCTTACAACCCTCTGCATGGTCTCATTTGTAATCAAATGGTTCACATATAACCATTATGAATGGTTAAAGAATGGAGGCTAGCTCTTTTGTAGGTTATCTTACTATAATAGAAAAAATTAAAAATTACAGAATTGGAAGTACTCCAAAGAGAAATAACTTTCCTTTATCTACTTAGAGAGTATCCACTAGTTGAAGGAGTGCCAATCACCTTTCATATAGGAAGGTGTTTTAACTGGTACCAGACTGATAGACTGATCTCTAATTTTTTTTTCCCCAGTAGTCAATGATTTAAGAACTATTTTTTATTTTCTTGTAATTAATAAGAGCGACTAATGCTATATATTTAAAATTTCAATTTTCCCCTGCTCCCATATAGGTTTTACAGATAATCACTATGTAACAAACCAGCTCTTTAATGCCCTCAGTCCAAGTGCATTTTGGTTAACATACATAGAATTATTTTTTGTCATGATCTGTGGAATTAACGTGACTCTAAGCACTTTACCCTAGCTCAGCCTAGTTCACAGGTTAGCTGTGCCTAAGAAAACCTGCAGTATTGATGAATCAGATGCAATAATGAGGAACAAATGGTACAACCCCTCACTTGTGCATGTTTGGCTTCTCCTTCCAGCAAGGGAGGAGTTAACAATTGATACATCCCCACCTAAATAATGCAAACCACACAAACTGGAAAAGTGTGCCACATCTGCCCTAAGGAGGTGAACAAACTTTTCTACTGTGTATCATGACACAAAGTACAGGAAATGAGACCCCAATCAGTGAAAAACCTCCCTCCTGCCACACTTACTGAGGGGATTTGTCATTTCCTTCTGGGGAGAACGGAGGAAATTCAAAAGGATTGTTCATGAAAAAACACGTAATTCCCAGCAAGGATCTGACATCAAAGTGCAATCTAAGTGTTCCTCCAATTGGGATTATTTACCTATTCATACAGAAAAAAACCTTTGTGTTGTAAAGCCAGATTGCCACCACAGTACACAAAACATTGGGTGTGATAAGTGTTATTATTCAGAAGAAAACTGCCCAGAAACCAATCTTTAGAGACATGTTCATGTATACATATCAGAGAAAACATTATGCTAATATATACATTATACATACTAACTCTCCCAGTTGCATTCCAGAGAACAAACTCACTCCTGATGCACCAGGCTTGCTGAGATGTTTTCAAGTTCATCACATATCAAGTAAATATTACTGCTCTGGGATGTGTCTTAGGGTGTTCAGAGTGGCACTGGAAGTTGTTATCAAGTATACTCTGGTGGCACAATTATTTACTTGCTATTTACATTGCAGGAGGATGTAATATCCTGGCTGAGACAAGACACTGTTGTCCCAGGGATTATACCAAAACAGGACACCTTCAAAGCATTTATAAATCTTTATGCATTTATAACGTTTACAAACCCATATTGTAAATAAAGAGCTGGTATTCAGGGAGATCACATGACTCAACAATAGTGCTCCCATTTTTTACGTCAGCCAACCCCCAAAAAAAAAAATTTTGCTAAGCAAGTATGGAATTATTCTGGCCTCCTTTAGCATAAAAAAATGCTGAATATACACACACACACTAAAAAGGGGAGAAGAATCAAGGAGTATTTTTTGAAATCCACTCTACTTAATTTTACCATAGTTACACAAATCTATAACATGGTTGGACTGGCCTAATAACAATGTGTCAGTTTCAAAGACACAGCTGTTACAACAACTATCGGAGATCCAAATATTTAGACCTCCTGCTACCTCAGCTGCCAAAGCCCTTCAGTATTAAAACATGTAGAAAAAAGAAAAAAACATAAAATAGTTAGGCAAGTGAATGTCAGAAAAGGAACAAGAAAGCTCTGTTAACTGCAGAAATTTTTGTGGATAGCATTGTTTTGTACAGAACAAAAAGAATTTGGATTATCTGCCTTACCACCAAATCTGGGTTTTGTAGGACCATGGTAGAGATGAGCTGAAAAAAGGATTGGAAGACAATAAGCAAGGACTTTTCCAGGTTTGCTGAAGAGTTTATCATGCTTCAGACAAAAGGCAGGACAATGTGAAAAAAAGAATTTTTAGGAGAATTTGGTTAAGGAGAGAAACTGAGGCTTGGATATGACACAGAGGCTGAAGTCAACATTAAGATGACTCGCTCTATCCAGGCTGCAGCTGAGAACTGAATTAGACAAGCCAGCAAAAGAATTTGGACATTAATGGACTAAAGTGGGAGCCCAGAACAACAAGCTAAGAAGGCAAATTAGAGGCAAAATGATCTACAGAAAATAATTTTAAAGGCTAAAATAATGAAGGTTGCAGTTCGCTGAATGTTTAATAGAGTACCTTTGGGATCAAGGCTCCATCCACAAGCATGAAGGACCACATTTAGTGTAGACATAGAAGAAAGGTAATATTATTTGGAAATTATTAGCTACAAGAGGAGGTCTTCATAAAAAATAAAGTCTGTTCATGGGCTTCTGCAACTGAGGGACTGAAACCTGTTCTTTTAAACTAAGGGAGCATCCAGGGCAGAACGCAGTAGTAAGAGTGAACAAAAAAAAAAAAAGAAAGAAAAGAAGAATCCATCTAAAGGCAACCTAATTACAGCCCAGGGGACAAAATAACATTTTAAAAAGCAAGTGTTGTCTTTCAAACAAAATTTCAGTCACTTTGTTGAGAATTTAATTAAATCCTATGAAAAGTTTCACAGATAAATCAGTTTATTATACCCATGAGAGATCTATTGTTCCATTTATAAAAATTAAGTGCCAGTGCACTTTCCCCTCCTTATTTACAAGGATTCTGTAGATGAAAAGATTTAGACTTCCTACTTACACATTACTGTGGGGCTGTTTTTAAAAGACAAGATTTACAATGAAAAACATACCTATTCAATATGTAAAAGAAAGCTCATGACCTTTAAAACATCTTGAATAACAGACATGAACTAAAAGCTTGCTTACAAGTCAGCAAACACATTTGAATAATTCATTCCAGAATGTCAATTTACTTCACAAAAATATATTAGAAAGGTTGTCTTTCCTGTGGGAAAAATACCCAGATCACAGGATGTTAGACTGGATAGGACATTCTCATTTGGATTCACATAAAATTCATATTGATTATCAAAATGAGAAAAGGGAAAACAAGAAATAAGGAAATATTAACGTAGCTTTAATTCAGCCAGTATGAAAACCATTAGAAATATTGATCTTTCCACCAGAAACATGTCTTTTAATATTGGTATACTGACACCTGTATCTGATGAGATTTAATCTGCCGTCATCTCTTCAGAATTTTCAAGTATATGCTATTAGCCTAACTATATATTCAGTTATATTGCCATGAGAAGCCTCATCCTAATTCACTCATAGAAAAAGAAGGAACAAAACCCAAACCCCCACAAAAACATCACCAACCTTCCCCAAAAAGGCTCCAAAACAAGACTTGTCATTTCATTCCCAAAGTGAGACACAAGCACAGAGACATCCACACAGATAATAATACAAGATGTCTATAAAAACAGCAAATCAGGCTATGAATGCTTCAAAGTCAGACCTGCTAGAGAGGATTTAGCATAGCTGGATACTTTGCTGTATTAAAAACCAAAAACCTCCATGTTCTTTTACCATGCTTTTACTGAGATTAAAAAGAAGAGTCTCCATGTTTGTATTGACAAAACAATGCATATCCATCAACTCTCAGAATTCATTTCAATGCTTGCCTTAGGACTAGAAGGGAAACACTAGACAGACAGTCTTAGCACTTTTACAATCTCACAAACTTATTCCGATTTCAAAACCTTTTCTGCTTCTCATTCTTGTTCTCCCTCTATCACAACTCCTTAGTCTGCTGCCACAGTGAGATTTCTTATAGAAAAGAGCACTTTCCTTGTGCTCTTTCCAACTCCTTTGCCCTCAGTTACATTCACCTGAATTTGATGGCTTCCTGCTGATTTAGCAGTGCTGCATGTTTCTGGCACAAATGCTTCTGTCCCAAAAATCACCACCCCACAGCTTCACCTAAATCGGTGATTCCATTTCAACCCTGAAAAAATATTGCAATTTGAAAACTGTTACTTCTAAAGAAGCTATAAGGGGAATAATAAAGTTAATTGACTTGATATCAGGAAACAAAGAAGTGGTAAGACAGACCAATTCCTAACTTCAAGCTCACCTTAATTTCATTTGCTTTCAGGAGAGCTGATGTCAGCTCATGTTAAAGCCCATCCCTCTAAGCTGAATTTTCAGAGTGCCCAGACTGGCACAATCTGCAGACCCTGACAACTTCCAGGTGTGGCCTAAATCTCACCAAACCACACCCTCCCCATGTAGGAGCTGTCCTGCTGCCCTCAAACACCTGAGGATGCTGCCTACAGCTGCTGAAGATTGAGTATTTCTGGAAAGCCAAGACAACGGCCATGCCAAAACACGTCATTAATTCTTTCAAACCTCAGGTAGCACTTCCTTATGTTTCTGGCTAGTTTCAGTAACTTTGCCAGTTTCTGAGGGGTCTTCAGCTGTTCTGTTGGATAATTATACACTGTCCAATCTACCCTGCATGGCCCTTGGGAGATTCTCAGCATCAAAGAATCACAGATAGAGACTACAAAGGCATGGCAGAAATTAGTCTACTATATGTTATGTTTGAATGAAGATAAAATATTTGTTCTTCCACTCAAATATTTGGCATAGAGAAGAAATAAGTCTAAAAAGTGAAAACACTCCACAAAATTAAACTGCAGCAAAACCCACTTCAGAAACAGTCTTGTAGTTATAAAAAGATTTTTCCCCCATTTATTTCTACAGATTGTTTTGCAAATATACCACAGTAAAAAGAAAAAAAAAACCCCACAACCAAAACTTATGAAAACAAACTATAAATAATTTTAAGCAAATCTCTAATTGTGATTTGTTAAAATAATTTGTTTACTTTTAAATTTACAGTAGAAACATCCAAAATCAGGCTTTGTTACAAAGGGGAATGAGCACCAGAGAATGTGACTCTGTTCTGCTCCCCTCCAGGTCCTACAGAGCATTTGCACAGACAGGTCCAAAACAACTCATGGGTGGTGACCTGGAGAGAATATCACATGGGAAACACATTAGCTCAAGCTACAAATCTATCTAAAATCTGTTAAACAGAAAGCAAAATTATGCTATAAAAATCACCTTGCAAACTCTTAGTACACTTGAAAGCATTTGTTTCAAACTCCTCTGCATGATCTGCCATAACTGATGAGAACTTCCTATATTTGAAGAGTCATCTCATTCTAGTACATTTGTCTGTGCTTTAATAAAATACCATTTTTAGGCACTGGAAACCTTTTCTGTCCTTTGGAGCACTCACTTTCAAGAAGAGGTAGGGCAGTTCCTCCTTCCAGCTGTTGTCAACCTGATACCCAGCACTTGCGTGCAAAGAAACAAATCTGAGTGTCAAGTACATCTGAAAGTAGGACTGGACAGAACCCAAAAAAAATGGAGATTTTTTTTTTTTTTAACCAAAACCATGGCTTCCATCCAAAACCATCTAAAGAGCCTTCTCACCTGCCCATGAAGGAATTGAGCGTGCAAGCTGGCAGGTCCCACTCACTGCCTGGGTTATTACTTGAGTGCTATTGGCACCTCCTCCCTTATCTCTTCTGATTCTAAACCAGTGCACTAACACAACTCCTGAGCAGCATGAGACAGGACAATGTGGAAAAGGTAATATGGTTTGAAAGGATAAGCATCAATGATAAACAGGAAAATTTATTAACTGTTCAGTGTTATTATTTTGTAATACTTAACCATGAAGTGATGTTTCTACGTATAATTTTTAAGAGATATAAGCTTTTTTTTGTTCTCTACATCACTTCTGATTGTTTCTTTTAGCATTGGTATCAGCATTTTGGACCAAATATCAACCAAGTGTAAATGATACATCTCTTCCATAATTGCATAACTTAGAGCTATTGAGAAGTTAACAAAACCACAGGATGCCTGTCTGGTAAAGCAGTGAAGTGGCTGGCTCTGTTCAAAATCTCTGAAATTTGAAAATAATCTGATCCACTTTTTTTATCCTCAGTTGGCAATTTGTTCCTTTACAGGGAATTTAAGATAAAACAGGTAATTTAAGAATAAAATCCATCCCAAATCTGAAGTAAGATTTGCTATGGTAATATTTCCTAAGGGATAAGCTGAATACAATCTCATTGCATGAACATGCATTTTAGTCTCCAGAGGACGTTTTTCCTACCTGTACAAAGGGGAAGAGACAATAATGCTGAGTTAATGCAGACACACGAGTTTTGATTATGTAAACAGACTGAAGTTCACATCCCATGTACATCTGAGATAATTGTAAAAATTCCTCAGGGGATTTTGCCAAATAAATGCTAAGTACCCTGTTATTGCTCCTTCTACCTTCCCTCCCACTCTCCTGGCATCCAAGCACAGAAGAAATGAGATCTCAGTGCTCTTGAATACGTGTGTGGTGGAAAGGAAAAGTACAAGGGGAGAAGATGTTCCTTTTCAAGGATGCCCTTATTTTATCCTGTCATCCAAAAAACCCCATAGAACTGAAAAGGAGTATTTGGGAGGAAGTTTTTTTTTAAAGACTCAAAATTAACTTTGCAATAAATTTTTCCATGTAAAGAAAGAGACAGTATTGGCAGCTTATTTTTTATTCTCAACTTGTCTTTCTAAACATCTTAGAAAAATTCAGACCATAGTAATTTAGTAAACTAATGTTGGTAGAGTAAAAACATCATGACCATTCCTGTAAGCAGTACTACTAGATCCTTACATCGTTCTGATTACTAATACAATTAAATAATTTTATCCTATCTGAATCATTTATCATAGTTCAAATAAATGGATTGATATTCTGATATTGCCTAGAAAATGTATTCAATGAACATTTTGAATCAGAAAAAGAAAGCAACTGCTTTCTCACGTTCAGTAATAAAAATCCTACTAACTTCAAAAGTTCTGTTTAATTCATAGGCAGAAGGCAAAAATATTAATCAGAATCTTAAAGTCATTCATGCCACAGTAGAACACAATGCATTTTATTCTAAACAGCAACAGTTTCTAAAGATGTTCTGCAATTATTGCAAGTTATGAGGAACATGCTTTTCAAAGAGTTAAAATACAAAAGGAGTACTTAAGAAAAAATTAAAATAATTACACAGGAAATGGAAGTGAAAATAAAGCAGTCGAAAGAACTATATCCCTGAAAATATGGTAAAATAACAGAAACCATAAATTAAAAACTCATTAGACACATTTTAAGAATTAACATTCTCAAAGTTTGCACTTCTCTTTTCCACTAATTTGGAATACATTATTATTTAAAAACTAGAACCATTGGAGAGTTGTCACAACTACCAATGAACATCCCCACCTGAAAGTGAAGTTACCATCTGTAATTAGTTCTGTAGATCTGCATTTTTACTTCGTATCCTCCTGTTCAGCCCAAGACACCAATTTTCTTTTAAAAGCTTTCTTAGCAGAAGTTTTTTTTCTAAATTTAAATCTCATGCCACCTGTCCTTAGTATATTTAGGCAATCAAAACCTAAGGAGAGAAGTCAGATCACAAAAAAGGTAACTTGGCAAGTTACCACTTAGTCATCTATAGGAACTTCGGAATTGATATCTTCACTTTTTTTCCAGGTCTTACACAGAGAAAAAGCTGAAATTTCATTGGTCTATGTTGTAAAACTCAGGGGAAATGGACTTTAACTGACATGGGACAGAGCTGTTTCCTGTGTCCAAGCCCATAAGGAGCCTTCTGTCCCAAACATCCTCCTTGTAAGGTGGAGGAACCAAAGGGACCAAAGAAATCCCTGCTGGGATCTCCCACACAAGCTCACAGCTGCAGAACAATGTTGTGACCTGTGTTAGCAAAAACCCCCCCAAACCTGCAGAACCACCTCTTGGGTGTGACTTGTCACATTTTGTCAGGGACTTTGCTGAACTCCACCCAAGTTCACAGAGATGTATAGGTGGCAAGTGAGATCCACAGATGAGCATAAAAAAGATAAATGTAGGAGACAGATACAAGACTCTTCACAAGTTAACAAATATTTTTCCTCAGGTTGTTGGACAGATACATACAGAATTTTAAAAAGTCATCACTTCAGTGATACATCATCTCTTGGTAACATTTTTTTTTATATAAAGTTAAATATTAAGGTGCATAAAGAGTCAGTAACATTCATTACTCTGTATCTCCCTCATACCTTTAACATGTCTGCTCTACCACTAAACAGTTAAAGTACCCACTGGGGATTACATCTTCACAGGTAATCTTCCATTTAACCACACTACATATTTTACAGTAAATATTGAAAACAACCAAGTGAACCTTTTCATGATATTCATAAACATTACCCAAATATTCTTTGTGAAATATCATTCTGCCTGGAGAGTTGGTGAAGCATTGCTTTGCATTTTCAATTTGTCTAGCAAACTGCACAAGCCCATTGAGGAGGGAAGAACTATGAAAGCCATCTCTAGACAGAAACAGAACCCCTTTGTCTCAAGGGACTTTTAGTTTGGGTAGTTTTTGCAGGCTGGGGGACGACTTATAAAAATATACTGCATTATTCCTATTTTGAATCTAAAATGTCCTTTTACCTCAAGTTAACAGAGCCTATAGCAGCCTATAGCCAAGATTCAGGCTCTTTCAGCTTATTTATTAACCTTATGAAATTAATCACCTTAGTCCCTTAGCAGCAGCAGGCAAATATGATCTCACATCAGAACAGAACACTCACGGGCAGTGAAAATCCCAGGAATTAGTCTCTCTGTCCCCATACTGATTCCCCAATCATTGACTCATAATGTTACATAAAATTAAGATTTTCCAGTTTCAAGAAACCTGAATCCTCCTCCAGGTGATCACCCTTCAATTGTACCTCATATTAACTCATGCAGGCAATCTTGGAAGAAATTCCATTTGCTACCATAGAAACCAAGGATGTGGACTCTACACCCATCCCTTGAGTTTAATCCATTTAAGACTGGAATACATATTTGGAGGCAATGAGGAACAGAAAATGCATTTCTGAAAGCAGCCTTTGAAAAAGAATAAAAGGAGGAAATTAATGTAAATCCACTGGATGGTTTCTGCATTGTCTAGGACAAAATGACCAAGTCCCAGGGAGAGACTGCAGCAATCCTGGACGCCTGCACAGAACTTTCCACCTAGAGTGCTCTATAATCTCCATGATCTGCAAGCAAAACCAGGATGAATTGCCTCACACTGCCAAGCAATTACTCTTACCAAGAACTTTTCTGATGACACTGCTATTGGGAGAAGTGGTAAATGCAAGGGCCATTTGTTCAAGCCTCTTCTCCATTCTTTCCATTTGATTTTCCATTTTTCCATTCTTTCAGTTGATTCTTTTCTTCCTTGACCTATTTTACAGACTCTGGGAAAAGTGATAAAGCATCTAGAGACACAATTAGCCTGTCCTGTTAATATTAAAATTGTGAGTAAAGGACATCAGATAGCTCTCACAGAGCCACTTAAGGTTTCTTAAGCTATTAAAAAACAACTTCCTAGTTTCACTAATTGGAAAAAAAAATTTTTTTGCTTATCAAACCATCACAAATTCATTTCTTTTGTTGGTGTAGAAATCTATGCTTAATTAATACTGTAATTCTGAAAGATTGAATAAGATATGAGGGATCACACAGCTGCCCAGTGTATAAAACTTAGTTTAAGATAAAACAAGGCATATTTCACCTCAGGTGAAAAGGAACCTGATTTCATGACGAGATGAACAGCATAAAAGATGAGATAAACTCACAACAACTAAATGGGAACATTAAAATATATTGTCTTCATGTCAGACAACATAAGTAAAAAATATTAACTTCCAATAAGAGTGTTTTAAAATGCTGATATGCATTTCAAACTCTACTGAAGTTGCTCTTGAAATATCCACTGCTGTCTGTGCAGCACCAAAAAGATGAATATTCATTTCTGCCTGTAGTGCAGAGTTAGCAATACACTGAAATATAAACACACCTCCAACACTGAAATTTGCTGAACGTTTGTACTATGCAAATTTCATATTGCTAATAGATGCATTGTTTGGTACATTGAATTTCTCTGATATTTGTTCCTTCTTCAGCATCAGGTGGGTGTATGGAGACACTCTGAACACACTGCTAGTCTGACTTCCCACAGGGATTAGGCATGGGCATAACTGCATCTCTGAACTGGAGGCCTAAATTTCACATTACAGCAAAGTTTAGAGTTCCACTGCAAAAGGCAACATTTTTGATACTATGACATCTAAATAGACAGAGAATGCTATCCTTACAGAGAAAAGGAAAAAAAATGCACAGGCAATGTGAATTCTAAACTGACACCCATACAAAGTTTATATCAAAAGATGTAAACTGAACTAGAATTCTTTGAGACCCAATCTATGCCTTAATCACAAATCTGTCCTTTCTGTGCCATAAAATGGAAAATCTCCCCACCTGCCTGTCAGCCAGTGACAGCATTATAAGAGGATTAAAGATGAAAGGTTTACAGAGTTTTTTAAACTGCAGATCTTAGAGATTCTTTGCTTTCTCTCTCATGAAGATTTTATATTTGTACTCACTTTGTATTTCAGTTTTCCTAATCTAAAATGAAAGTAATTGAGACTGAAATGTATGTTTTGCTCTTTATGCACTGAAAACACAGCAAAGCAAGCTGTCACTGAAAATACAACTGTGAACAACAACAAACTGCTCAGAGCAAAGAGAAGGTGAAAAGGATCCTTGCATAAGAAATAATTAAAAAGAGCAAAACCAGTACGCAACCAAGCAAGCAAAGCAGCCTATTATGCAAACATAGAAATATTCAGTTTAATTAAAAACATGTGAAAAATCTCACTATCCCTCACAGCAGATCAGCAAATATTTTCTGCAAATGCTCCTGAATAAATGAGTTGTTTATAACAAATTCTGCAGCCCTTGTAATTTTCCCTGGGACTACTCATAGAATAAACAATCTCACAGTGCAAGTCCTACGGTTATTCACAATTATGTCAACTGGGCAAGTTCATTTGCCTTTTTTTAAAGATACACAGACAACTCTAAAAATTTTTGCAGGAGGGGAGAAGAGGGGTTTTATTGTGGATAAAAGTACATGAGAACTATTTAGACTAGGTTCTTTCATGCAATGTATAACTTCAGACTTCTAGTAAGTGTGACTATTAAACATATTGTATACATATTTTGTCTGTTCTGCAGCACTACAACACTAATAAAAATCCCTAAATCTAAAAGTACATTTCCATTTTCCTCTGAAGAAAAATTTGTAATGTTTCATTTTAAAACTGTTGATGTTTTAAAAACTGTTGATGTTTTTCTATTTTCTCTTCATTTTTAGTTTCCTGAAGACAGAAAAATAGGACAATTTTTTTTCAAAAGAAACAGAAGGATCTCAAATTTATTCGTGAATTAATTTAGGAAAAGCATCTGATCTCATTTTTGAGCTTTCTATAATCCATTCTGCTCCTAGAGTCTCCTGGTTATTAATTAATTGGGAAAAATGGAATATCAGACTGATTTAGAGTGGAGAAGTTCAAGACATGGCTCTACTGAGAATTCATAATTCATAGCTGGATAGCAGAAGCATTGACTTGCACTAAGATCATAAGATTATTCAAGGATTACACTCATCAGTGGGGAAAAGTTTATCCTGGGAAAATGTGTTTGCCGGCTTCTCTGCAAATTGCTTGATCCCACTGCAGAGACTTTTCAGGTGTTTATGAAACACCTGGTGGTCTGGGAATAGCCAGTTTGGTCTTGTGTCATATTATGAAATTAACATAAGAAAACAATATCCTATTATGAAATTAAATACAATTAAATACAAACCTATTATTTTCTTCTCCATTTACAAGCCAAAAATTATATTTAAAAGAGTTTTAACCATTTACTCTCCTTGATTCATACTACAGACAGTGGTTTTGCTGACACAAAATGCCTCTATTGTATTACCTCTGCCTGACCAAAGTTGCCTCATGCAGTGGGAATACTTCAAAAATCAAAGGCTATTTTTCACTGGAAAATTTAAAAAAAATAGGTCTAGCTGAATTGCAGAGTCTGACTCCTGATTGTCTAAAGGATAATGCAGGGAGATATTGGTAAGTGCTGCTGCAGGGAGCAGCATCATTGGAATCCACTGTGAGACTAAATCAGCACCATCATTAGAAAAGCAAGGACTCCAAAGCATACAGTATTTAATTAACATTTCACTCCAAATGGCTGATCTTCCACACCAGGGTTCATGCAAGCTGTTCCTATAGAAATTGGCATTGCCACCATCTGCTCTGTGGATGAACAGCAAACTTCACAGTTCTCACCTTTGGGGAGCAAGGAGTTCAGACACTTGCAGAAAAGTGCTTTTCAGAATGCTTTACTCTGGCTGCAATCCAGGAAAATGGCCCTTTGTAATTAACTGTGTATGAATCCATTAGAGAGGGACTGAAAATCAGTTCCTCTCTAATGTTCCAGGCTGTCAGTGACCTGGAACAGGCAGGAGAGCATTGACAGCTCTGCTGGTCCTGCCTGGACCACACTGCAAAGCAGACACAGCCAGAGAGATCAGTCACTGCAGGGCTCTTCAGAGGCAAAACTGAAATTCTTTTCACAACTAAAAGACCAAGACAGCAATGTTAAATTTACCTAATTTTGTCTTCAATTTTTTCATAGCTTCTGAGCACCACAGCTTCTACTTCCTTCAGATTTAAAATTCAGGTCATTAGAAATGATCAAAACCAGTTTTGGGCCAAGTGCCCAGTACCAGTTAGGTATTAAATATTACTGAAGCAGGACAGAAGAAAGGGAACTGCTGGAGAAATTTTGACTAATAAGCACTGCCAAATAAACCCAAAAGATCTCTGGAAAGTTGCCTGAAATACTTTTAAAATGTAATGGATATGGCTGAAAAACAATTGTATTAAAAGAATAGGTTGTGATTTTGTGGAGAAAAGAAGAAATAAGGATATGAAATGAAAAGAGTTTTTAAATGTCAGAAGTTTGGGTTCAAATTGTATTCCCTAAACTAAGTACAATGCTCTTAAACATCACCACAAACAAACAAAACACTACACACTGCTGACAAAAAAGGGCTTGTAGATCTAAATGGAAGCTGAAAATATATACTGGACTAGCAAAGAGAATTTTCCTGTTTGCTTCTCCGCAGTCAGAACAACTGCAACAAACACAGCAAGTCAATTTTCTTACTTGTTTTTCAAATTCTCCAGAGCTAGCACAAACAAATGAAACTGATTTAAAACCAGGTCATGCAGAGTACACAATTTCAAAAGCTTGGCTTTGAGGAGGGAGGCATCTTCAGATGTCTTCCTCATTGCACTGCTATAGTTGGAGCACTTTAAATTCAAACATCGCTTCTTATTTCTGCTTCCATAGACAAAAATGCTTGACATTACTCCAAAATTACACTAAATTCAACTCAACCAAACATCTTTTTTTAGTGATTATTTTACTAGAACTACCTTGTCAAAAAGTAGTTTGCTGCACCAGAACTCTTCCTACTTGTTTCCTTGCTCACTTATATCTGCTCTGAATTTTTGTTTCCTAAGAAAACAAATAAGAAAAAACATGCCACTCTTCCAAATCCAACCCTTCATCCTTTATTACTTTTCCTGACTCATGAAGAGATTTTATTCTCTTGAAGGTGACAAACAACACAACCCAATCTAATGCTCAAAAGGTATTTTTTAGAGAGAAATAAATGAAGTCGCATCTCTGTAGGAGGAATGGTTGACTGAAACCCCTCTAAGTGAAGCATTCAGTGAAGTGATACCAGAATTCTAGGAAGAGGTGCCCATTCTCAAACATTTTGTTCAACATTATCCTATGGCACAGTCCCAAGAGACTTTCATTCCCTTCTACGTTTGCCAGGTTCTTGTTCCTCTGTGTGCCCAGACCTTTTTTTCAAACCCCTTGTCAGGGATTTAGGTCCTTTGATGTGGCTGGCTTGCTTTCAGTCCAGACAACTCCTCAGAAAGGCATTTTCCCAAGCTGTTACACTTCATTACTGTAAGAGAAAGCTCTGTGCCAGCTCTCACACATCTCCCACCTCGAGCCAAGGTGACCGCAGCTGGTTCAGGGTATGGGCACACAGAGTCAGCTGCAGAGCAAATGTGTTTGCCCTGAAATGCACCCACTGACAGCACACAGAGCAGTAAGAAAGCATAAGCATCTTATTTCTCCATTTTCTCATAAATATCACTACCCATTTCATAGATAGAGTGTTTTGGGGAATGCTACTTGTCTCTTTTCAAACCATCTACATCTTCATACAATATAGAACCTGCTCAATGGCAGCATTTGAAAACTTGGAACAAACTTATTTTCATAACCCTTTTTGTAAAGTTATAGCTTGATATTGATACTTCTACTGACAGGTACCAAGCCTCTGTTCAACTTCAATAGAAATATACTTCTGTTCACAAACAGATAAAGCATTTCATTGTTTAGATTAAGCACAAAGCAAAGCTGAAAATGTTCCAGTGTCCTTCCTCTCATTCAGGCTGACCAAAACAAAGACAACAATGGATAAATCAACATTAGAGCGACAAAAAAAATTGAAGTTAAGGAAGAAGGTATTCCTTTTTCTCCTGCCTCAAAGCAGGTTCAGATGTGTCTTGCTACATATTCCAACAATTTTTTAAATCTAATTTTTCCTGAAGACAGGCAGCGATGGAGCATCTGCATCCATTGATGCAGAGCTGTTTTGAAGTACACAGTCTGTTACTTTTTCCTCTTTTCATTCTCAGACTGCCTGTGGTTCCCTTTATCAATTGAAATGTTCAATCCTATCCCTTATCAGACAATTCTGAATCCATGAATATCATTTGGAGTCGTTATAACAAGTGCTTCATGTTCAAAATACGTATGAGGTGTTAATAAACTAAGTAATGCAATGTAATTTTTTTAAAATTTCTGATTAGGTGATTCATATAAATAACCAATACTGCTTCAAGTGAGAGCATTCTCTTTGCTGCAAATTACATTTCAATTGCAAATGTATTTCTGTGGACTTTTGGCTTAGCCCTTTAATCTAAAAAGAACACAGCAAGTAAGTTTCTTACCTTGAACACTAGAGAAAAGTTAACAGAAAAAAAAAGAAACAGCATGTAATAATTTAAAAGATGATAAAATATTTCTGGGTTTGTTCCTCTTTCAAGGTAAGTTTTCAGTTGTTCTTATTCAAGAATACAAAATGGCTAAAATGCAACAGTATGTTGCTTAATATCTATTTAGCTTACTGACAGGTCTAGGGTGGCTTACTCAGTTCTTCCTTCCCACCCATGCTCTGTTACCTTCAGCTTATTGAAAAAAAGCCAAGTTTTGCAGTCGTTCTTCATCTCCAAATTTTGCACTACAATGGAGGTTTCTAGTCTGGGTATTTGAAGAATTTGAGGAAATTACTTCATGAGGGCCTAGATGAAATTTTTTTTTCTATTAAACAATGTAATGAAATGAAATGAAACAAAACTAGGCATTTAGAACATACAACACTGTCACTGGAACAAACCCAAGTAGAAAGAAAAGGGAAAAACCCATTAAAATACAGGAGCTTCCTAGAAAGTTGCTACCTTTTCTGCTAGTGCAATTATTCCAGTTAAGTGCATATTTTAATTTTTTCCTAATTGAGATAGTAACAGCAGCATAATCCCTAATTCCAGATGGAGTTGCATAATTATAACATGTAATATGATTTATTCCCCTTCTTCCTGTTATTCATAGCTGCTGGATTTTGTGCTTTTGCTGTAGTGAAAAAGCTTCTCACCAAAACAACTGACTTGTGTGTGTTTTCTTGCCTATGGATGCACAGATCTGATTTCTAACTTAGCTTGCAGAAGCAGCATGGTGTTATTCCTACATAATAACATTTCTTATTTCCTTTATCTATATATGTCAGTAAGAGATTGCAATCCCTCTCAGAACCCTCTTTAGGATGCAGTTTGGGGTTTTGGTTTTCTGGTTATTTTCTCAGAAACCTATTTCCACTTGAGCTCCAGTGTACAGCTGCCCCACAGACTCTTAGTGCACATCATTGTGTCCTATTTACTCGCTTGCCTTGACTGCTTTCCTTATGCTCTATAGTTTATAACTCAGCTCAAGTTTTGAAAATGAGGAAGAAATGAGTCTCTGTGTATGCTTGGGAATAATCTCCAGTGCTGTGATATGAAAATTCTGGACTTTGCCACTGTTCCTGGTAGCCATTATGAAAATAAAGCAGCAAACTTCTTCACTCACCAAATATTTACTCTGATGTGAAGTTGCTAAGTTTCTAATTCCCTTTGTACACAGGAGGGTCCTGGTAGAGCAGCATTAGCATAAACCTTACAAGATCATAAAATTATGAAATAATATTTTATAACAACAATAAAGTATCTGGCATGCCTAGATATTATTATCTTCATAAAAATGCATGTTCTCTGGATCTGTTTTACAGTTAAATAGATTTGTGCTGGTATTAAGGACTTACAGGAAAAACTGCCCTAAATAATGCCTGCAGGATCCAAAACACAATCAACTTTAACTACAAGATATGGAATGCAAAAATTAAGACACGAAAATATCTTTCTATAACTTTTTCTGACATTTTGATCAGATCACACCATAATATTCTGGTGTTTTCATGTACTGTCTCCTATTTAACAAAAATTAGGATAGAAACCTTATAATGGATTAGTGCTTCTTATATATAAGTAGATTTTGTCCAAATCTACTTAATATTATGCATTCACTTCACATGAAGACTCCTGGGATATTCTTTGTATGTGTGTTTACTTCTGAGCTGCCTAGCAATGATCTAGCCCATGTAACTCGAGCTCCATTACTCAAAATCCTCTATTTTTTCTGTGTCGTTTGGGAATATTAGGAAAGTATTTATTTAATTTTATTTTTATTATTGTAGTCCATGAAACTTTATCCTTCCTAAGTACCATCACTTCTAGTTCCTTATTTCTACCTGCATTTCATCTTCTCTCTGCTTTCCTGAAGGGTGGAAAAAGTTTTTGCTGAATACTGGGAAAAAGCACAGTTCTTTCAAAAATAGAAATGTATAATTATTCCTGCTGTAACAGCTAGTAGAGATAGAACTCTAGTTGTTCAAACATTCTTCTGCTTTTTTCCTTTTTTTTCCTCAACTTCAATTCTGAGCTGCAGCTTTTATCACATGACAAATCAAGGTTCCTGATCTATAATCAGAACAGCAATGCAGACTGTAATTGTGACTAGAAGCAGATTTTTCATATTGCTAACTAGGAACAGACAAACAAATTTTCTGTCACACAAGGAAATATTGTGCTTGGAATACAGATCAGTAAAATTCAAATTACAATTGCCTTGCAGCTTATGGATCACAAGCCTTAAATATTGCTCTGTTGAACGTATGTGGTACCAATCTTCCATAAAATAAGAAAATAAGCAAGAAAAAGTCATGTGAGTTGAGAGATATTGACCCTATATCGGGTAGGATCCAACATTAATTTTTTTTGAAAACACTGTTAAAACGTTAATATTGTTAAAACTGGTATGTAACTCCAACTATTCCAATTTTCATTATTCTCTGTAAATTTCCACACAGTTTGCACATAGCCCGATAAAGAAATCTGCTTTCTTGTGAATAAAAACATAAGACTAAACATCAAAATCCCCACAATCTTTGAGATAACAGACAACCTCCCTCTGGAAGACTTTTTACAAACAAGTATTGTTCTACTGCTCAGTCCTTGAAGCTGTCTTTGGTAAATTTAAGAGTTCAGTCAGAAATGAGCCAGCCATGAGCTGAGTCTCACGAGGCACCAGCACCCTGCAGGTTCCAGGTGATGGTTTGGCTCTTACTTTGCACTAGCAGCGTAAGGGTGCTTCTGAACTGCTGTGCAACAGCATCCTTTGTGAACATATGTGACCTTTTTAGATTTATGCTGCTTATTCAACGTGATTTATTAACAAAATATTGATCTGTATAACTAGCTAAATATCCAGAGTCTTTTTCTAAATGAAAGTAATCTATTTCCATCGTTTATAAAAGCAATATCAAGTTCAAGTACAGAAGTCCTTGCTCGTTTTTCTTAAGATGATGCATAATAGGAAACAGTTCTGCTGCCATCCCAGCACCATAACTGAGGCACAATTAGACACTGAGCAATTACTAGATCTAGCAGAATAACACATGATGTAGGATTTTAATATCTCCCTTACTTGTCCTGTTTGTAAAAAATATTGGAGAAATTAGAAAAGGACCATAACTTTTTCTCTATGACCTCTATTAATCTTCATTATCTTTCAATCATAAAAAAAATTCTGTCTAAATTCATCCTCTTCTATGTTCCAAATAGAAAAAAAAGGTCACTGTGTTCCATGCTCACCAGACTGCTAGGTTACACCTGAGAAGTTTGGATTCTGTTTTCAGGTGTCTAATTTAAATACAGTGGGACTCCCTGGAAGTCCAAGCAGATTTGGCTGCCAAAAGCTGCAGCATGACGTGCCTGTTGCCAGGCTGAATGTCATCATAGCTCCTCTGGTCACCGCCAGCAGAAGGACACAGAAAAGCTCTCAGAATTCCAAGGAAAACCTGCACAGTGCAGCTCCCTGCACTGTTGTTCCAGCTTAACCCCAGCCAGCAGCCAGGGATCACACAGTCACTCCTTCACCCTCTCCCAGAGGGACAGGGGGACAACTGGGAGATTAGAAGTGAAAAAACTCAGTGGGTGAAGAAGAGAAAAAGCCCTGATGCTGTGCAAGAACTGCTCAGCAGGAGCTAAAACATCTCTGCGCTAGCAACACTGTTTTCAGCACAAATGCAAAATACAGTTAAAATTCACTCCATCCCAGCCAAAGCCATTACAACAATCCACACTTCTTCTGATCTATAAGGGGCAGTGGTGCCAGAAAAAGTTTCAGCAGACAAAGTAATTTGCCAAAGGAAGCAAAGCAGAGTATCCTACACTTCCTTAGCTGCTTTCTGAGGGTGCATAACAAAGCCACTGTGAAAATAAGTAGATAATATCTGGACATGCCAGATTAATTTTATGGGGTTGGAAAATATCTCATGATTTAAGAATATGCAAATTAGTTGCAGTTGTCAGATCCCAGTGATGCCCTGAGTTAGAATGTCTGGGTGCTTCTTCCTTATAGAAACAGCCTCTTGCAGGTTCTTTTAGAAGCATATGCAAATTCATATCTTGATCAATCAGTCAGATAAGTCATTTGATGTTGGTTTTCTTTAACTGAACTGCTTAGGGCAGCTGAACTAGAGGCTGTGGCTGCCTGGGAGGAACCTGGCTGCCAACAAGGCCATCAATTGCAAACGCATTATAAAACTCAAACAAATCAATGCATGTTTTGCCCTCCTGGTCTTCCTGCTGTCTGTAAAAAGAATAACAACTTAATCTGTACTCAGACTGATTTCCTTCCTGAGGAAGGAAATTCTAGAATCTTCAATACTGATCTTGTAATAGCTTTACACCTCTATTAACCACACTAAAATAACTTAAGAGGTAATGTGCACTAACACTTGTGAGAACATCTGTGCACTACCATTTATAATCCATGTGGAAGTCACAGGAATCTAGATAAGCACAATAAACTTCAAATGAGAAAGAAACTATTACAACATTTGTTGACCTTCACAGCCATAAATCCTGCTTGGTCAGGACCATGCCTATTTTGCAATATATCTGTCACATGAAAACTCTACTTTGCAGTTAGCAGCCATTTATGTTTCAGATCATTACTTCTGTAAAGAATATTTAGAATTTTCTTCTATAAAAATATACAATAGTAATATTTTTAAGATAAAATACAGTTCCTCCTCTTTTTAAGGCTAAGGATTTGTCTATTCATGTATATAATTAGCTCCCTAACAGAACTGCTTTCACTGCCAGATCAAATCTATCTTTTCTTTCTCAGCTGCCTTATAGAGTGGTCAAGTTTATTTTTGGCATCACAAGCTTTAAGCCTTTATTTTTCTTTTAATCTTTGAAGAAACAAAAGATTCACTCTCTTCTCTAGCACTTCACATGAACTCAACTTAAAAGATTATGTTTATGTAATTTCTCAGCTTCTAGATCCATCATTCTTTATCCTGTGATGGTACAGATGGAATGTTGTTGATCTAAATCTATGTTGCATGCAGTGTCCATAGACATCACAAACTGGAAATTAACCTTACTGTAAGTCTCACTTCTAAGACTCACCTCTGTTACAAGCAGGTTAAACTTGAACACTCCACCATCAAATTAAAATTAAAAGCAATTCATACTTGAGAAAGAAAATGAATCATCTATTTTGAAATGTGTAAATATTCCTAGGCATACCTTATACTACCACATAAGAAAACTACTTAAAAACTTATTTTAACTTACTTCTTGAAAAGTCTTTCACTAAATCTGGGGGCCAGTGCTACAGTCAGCACATTTGGATTTGATTGCAGGGCCAAGTTCTCATTTTCTCAGTAATGGAACTGAACTTTGTCACTATAAAAATCTCACTCTGGAGCTAGCAGTTTGTCTGCCTAATGGAATATTCCTTGTACTATGTTTGTGTCCAAGATGATTATTAAGAGGAAATGTTTTATAAAAGTGTTGAAGGCTTCCTGCCCACTGCATTTCATCTTGTATTGAAAAAAATCACTTGTTTAAAAACAGATAGATGCTTTAGAATATTTCCTTATGTGCCCAGGAGAAAGCAGAGATGTGTCACTCACAGATTATGCTGTCCATACCAGGACAGCACAGTTACAGCTGCTACATTTTCTCATTAATACAAAGTTTACATTTCCAAAAGTACTATCAATGTTGCATCTCAGCATTTGACTATTTAGGTGAGTCAGTAGACATTGAAACTTGTGTTCTTCCTTATTTGCAAGCAGACTTCATCCTATTCTCTGTCAAGGACTTCCAGATTAAAAAAACCACAAAAACTGTCTGCCAAAAAATTACAGAAAGCATATAAATAAAAATACAGTCAATCTCTTAATTGGGAATACAGTTTCACACAGATGTCATGTTGGCATCTGTATACTATTCATTAATTTATAAGGTCAAATTCGTCCTGTTTTGGGCTGCCCTTTATGTCAAATGTCTTACTTCACCACATGTAACAAGCAGCCATAAAGGTTACAGACCAGGAAACAAAATTTGACAGGACATGGTGTAGTCTTTCTCAAGTCAAAAAACTCTGAGTTATTGTTAACACTGCAAATGTCAATTCCAAGTTAATCATACTACACAGTATTCTTTTTAAAACAGAAAAAAATAAAATCATAAAACATAACAAAGAGAAAATTGCCAACTGTGGGCCTGGAGAGGCTTTCTAAGATACCTTTTACAGTGATGAAATTAAATATGCTGATTCATCAGTTATGTTCTGCTATTCATCATCATCTAAGTATGATCATAACATACTTCTGGGTTTGTATCACAAGATTGATTACTCAACCACTGCATCCAGTAATGCAATGCCAGTTTGATCAGACCCCACATACAAATGGACACAGATCCCAACAGAAAATTTATGCAAGATTTAAGAATGCATAGCGTGTTTTTCATGCCCACCTGAACTGTGATGTTGTGGGGGGTTTCTATTACTAATTAATGAAAAAAAAAAACCAACAAAAATTTAAAAAAAATTTCCACAGGCAAAAATTTTTAGGAATCAAGACAGGAATAAAAAGAAATTAAGGATAAATTGTACAAGAAAGTCATAAACACATGCTGGGAATTACCTGAAAGGAAAGCTAATTCTGTGGCTATACTGGAAGCCAAGAACAGCAGCCGATATTCCTACTGTAAGAAGGAATTCTGGCCACCTAATTTCTTTTCATTCAGATATTCACTATTGGCAGATATGAGTATGTGTGGTTCAGATGCCATGCACATTGGGAGCCAGTGAATGCTCTTTCCTGAGTCACTGCATCATTAAAGAGCTGAAATATTTGCAAATATCCCAGGCATTAAAAGCAAATAAAGACTGTAACTTGCGAACATCTTCTAAAGATAAAATCCAGTTAGTCTTCACAAATCAAATTATTTTAAAAAATCCCAATTCCTAAACATATTTTCCTGCATAAGCTAACAAAGTTTTCAATGTGTTATTGGCTCTTTGAAGAGCCTCCAGTGAAATAAACACATAACTGTAAAGTTAAGCCACCAGTCCTCCAGCTGAAAATCTGAATTTCTTTGGGAGCAAGGACAGACAAAGGAGTCAAAAGGTTTGTTCAGTAGAAGGGAATTGTCACAGAAAATCAGAGTGTTTCCTTGAAAAACAAACTGTAGGCTCCTGCACAAAGGACTATGTATTCACAAAGCCTTAAGTCAATTTTCTCAAAGTTGTGTAACAAACTGTACAAAAAGGTCATAAATTGCGAACATAGTCAGATTATTAATATCCTGAATTAAACACTTAGTTGAAAAGGTCAAGGTTAGAGTGAAAGAAGAGGAACAAATATGTAATGAAGTTTTGCCTCACAGGAAAGAAATTATGGCTTAGAAGAAGGAGCTGTCCTTCCTTTCTTCATTCCTGGGATTCTTCAGAATTAACCAAGACATCAAAAGGACACATTTTTCAATGAAACACTGAGAAATTAAGTCAATACTGATTCAAGGCTGTTACAGTACAACTCGAGAGTACAAACTGAGCTGCCTGTGATTTAACTTTGCAATCCACTCTACAGTATTTCTAAAGTGAAAAATGCAGATCATGGATATTTGTTAAAAGAATATGTTGAAATGCTCTAGGAAGGAAAGAATTCTGGACAATTATTAAAACCCTTTTTCGTGAGCTCAAACACAAGGATGTACCATGAACTACTTTGCAATATCTTATTGTACAATGTGCACTGAGTAATAGGTCAGAAGGTATTTAAATTTGCCTATTTAAAGGCATGTTCAAGGGACTAAATTTTTTTCTTCATGAAAGACTAAGACATTTTCAAATATATATTGATTGAAATACTATTACTTAAGACAGTGGATCACAAGGTACAATGCATCTCAGACCAGCAGGCGCTGATGTGTGATCTCAGATTGCCACTTCAACACTCACTACTTTAAGGACCTGATGTTTTTTCAGTGAAAACCAACCATCTACAGACACTGAGCTATATTTGCCAGTACAGAAGGCAGCAACCAGCCAGATGTAAAATCAACAGCAATAGAAACAAATACTGGAAGAAGTGTCAGTCATAGAGCAAAGTAAAGACAGTTAGAGCCCTCCCAACCAGTGTTCAATGCAAGTCCCTTCCCAAAGGCACAGCTATCCCAGCCTCAGTCAAATAGCTTTCCTGACAGTCATTCCACTGAGTCAAGAATCTGCCCTCATGCTTTTGAATTGGAATAGTTCAATAAAACCACCAGGATCTGCACAGTCATTACTCTATGCACGATCCTACTTTTGTGTGCAATGCTTTAGTTCCTCTCTCTGAGGCATTGCAAACATGTCGTCTTTCCTTCAGCATGCAAAAAGGTTTCTACCTATATTTGAGTCTACAAAGCAGTGCTCCAGTGTTCCCTCTGACCCTCTCCTCATTTCTATTCTGCAGCTCTTGTCCTCAGCACTCGCTACAAACTTAGGACATACTCAGCATATCAATTGCTGGGCTCAAAACCTAGGGAAGAGCACACCAATACAGGTTGCATTAGAGGTTTCTTTGACTGTTAGGATAAAAAAAAAAACCAAAAAAAAAAAGGTTTTTGGTGGCCTAAAATTAAATTTCAATAACTGGCAAGGATCTTTCTGGAAAAAAACAAAATATGTAACACACCTTGTACATTCACAAAGGACTTTGAACCATTACCTTTTCTTCTAGATATTGTACCTGGTTTTGAGCTGGCAAGAGGAAAGCTAAAAGTTCAGCCTTCTCATACTTGTAGAGTTTCAGAAAGGAGCCATATACATTAACAAATTCTTTAAAAGCACATTCATTGAATAAAAAATATATATTTCGGCTAGAAAATAATTTTAAGATGAAATAAACTAATATGGGAAACAGCAGTGAAACAAACAGCTGGAACAGGCATAAGTTTTTTTGTAAGGAAGGCCAAATGAGCTTGTACACTGACACTTTTTTGTACACCATTTAACAGTTACTTTCTTGCAGAGTTCAAAAGAAAAATTAAGCCACTTAGATGTAATGGTAAATCCTCAAATTTGACAGATTCTTGTCAGACCAAATCATATACTGAAGCTTTTACATACTTCATTATTAAAGATTTCCTGCACTATTCTCTCCTATCTTGCCTCCTGCAAGCCTGAAATAATCTTTCAAGCACACTCCTGTTCCAAGAAGTGTACCTGCAGCTCTTCCCAGAGCCCTGCACAGCTGAGGGTTTTTGATCACAGCCTGCTCAGAGACAGCTGGGGAAACAGGAGCTAGATTGTGAGTGGTTACAGATCAGGAGCAGTGCATTGCTCCTTGTTCCTCCTGCAGCTGCCAGCAGAATCCCACTGCTTCTGGTGCCACGTGGGCACCTGCTGGCAGCAGCCACCCCCCAGCTGTGGGGACAAGCACTGGGTCTGGCTCTGTCCTGCACCATCAGGACGTGGGCAGTAGCTGGATCTGTTTGGGCAGGTGACACTGCTGGAAAAGTCAGGGTCATTCTCCACAGAAAACCATCTTCCCCCCCTGGCAGCCTGCCACTCCCAATAGCCTCTGCCCTTGTCCTAAAATCCTACACTGGAAGCTAAAGGTGCACATTTTGAGAGGCCCCAATCCAGTCTGCAAAGGACTGTGTTCTACCTGCATGATTAAAGCTGGAAGCACCATGTGATTACATTTTGTGTGTTCACTGGAATCTTTATTGGAATCCTCATTCCCAGTAAATGAGGCAACACAAAGTGACTCTCTAGCTTCATGGCAGCATGATTTAATTTATTGTCTTGTATTTTTTTGTTAGAAATAGGCCACCATTCTATGACTATGAGACCTACACTTTTCCAAAATTCATAGCAGCTTTTGAAGGAAAGATTTTCTGTGAAAGGAGTTAAATGGACTGGATTTTTTTTCCCCCAATTATTTTCAATAAATTCCTGCTGTTCCAACATTAAATAAAATTCTGTATTAATGAATTCTGTCTGTAGGTGGCCAATTGCATTTGGTACCACATTCAAAAATTCACAAGCAAACATGTCTCTCCTTTAACCTCTCACCAACTTTTTCTCCTCTAGTCAACATATAAGTGGCAGCAGCTTTATAACACAACAACCTAGAGCAGGGACTGTTTCTCAGGCTGCTGAAGTTACTACAGTTTTTCCTTATGCCAAACATTAAACACAGGCTTATTTTCCCCCCCTTCACTCCCCAAGAAGAGTAGAAATCTCATATTCTGCTAACTCCTCTGGAAGACTGAAAGCAGGATTTTGGAGGGCTCTCCAACTCTAAGCAGTAACACTGAACCAGAACAGCTGAAGAGCCTGCACTATAGCTGTCTCTTGGCAGTAATCATTTATTCCAGCTGAATGCTAACAGCAATCATTTACTCTGACTGCTAACAATCCTTTTTTGAGTCACAGTGCTGCTATCCTGCTACCTATTGCCTGCAGCAAAGTCAATACAGTGTTTCTAAACATAATAATAATAGCAATAAACCTTTCTTTTTAAAAAAATTACATGCTGCAAGCTAGTTTAAACTTGGACATCTTGAGAGGTCAGGGAATTTAGTGTGTGAAGGGCCATGTCCTGCCACTCACATGGGTCTGAACCAACACCCCTGAGTGCAGCTCAGTGGCCTCTGCCCCTGGCAAGCCCAGGCCTTTGCTGCACCACTGGCTGATGGATTAAGTTGGCTTCTGGCCTGATCATGCCAGTGCCTTTTGCTGCCTCCTCTGTTTTTTTAGGAAGGTCTGCTCTCAAGGAGAAGACTGCTCTAAGCTGCATCGAGCTCTGGTGTCTTGTTGGTTCAAACTGAGACCCCTGGAAGTTTCCATGGACAGGACTTGGAACAACCTGATCCAGTGGAATGAGTCCCAGCCCACAGCAGGGGATTTGGAACTAGGTCATCATCCTACAGGACCTTTGCAACCCAAACCATTCTAATCTCAAAGCTTCAGTGTATGCCAATTATACCAACTCATCAAATTTGATTCTTTTAAAATTTCTTTCACATTTTTTTCTTTTTTTATTCCTCCCCAAAAAATCTTTAGATAGAAACTTCATATTAACTTCCTTTCAGCAATAAGTTGCTCAGGACAAACACAGGAAATTGCCTTGACCAACCATCTCAGAGAATATTATCAGTTTACATTATGTACTTCATTACCCATTTTTAGTCCCAGGTACTTGTGAAAACTCATGAAATGAATATACTAACAAAATATTTCTTAGTGACCATCACTACCCAGTAGAATGCAAATTAGAGCTGCAACTGCAAAAACAGTCAAACAAACCAATGAAGAAGCAGAGAAATATTTTCACATGAGTAGAGAAGAAATTTATATAAATGGTTAAGCAGCAGTTGACCCATGTCCAGTTGAGTCATGGGTGCTGTAGGGAAGGTATAATACACATAACAAGACCCCCTGTATATTCTGGTGCATTATCAATGAGCCTTAACTGACTGATTAATTCATGAGGTGCAAAAGGAATTTTCTGCCAGAAAGGAAGTCATTGTGTTCTGCTCTACCCCTGCCCAAAACTCAAGCAAAATGTAGCTCATATTTGCTGTACCAATTAATCTATTTCTGCTATTGCCAGCTAAAAAACCTCATTCACATTCTGGACCACCTGAAAGAGAAATCCATTTGTTCTTATGTCTTTCAGAAATACAGTATGTTGGTGCATAGCTCATTGCTCTGCTGACCATCCATGAACACTGATATTTGTCAGCATTCCAGGCAGGCAGCCAGCCATGCCTGGTTCAGGGCTGTTTAGAGAATAACATTAAGCAAATAAATGCAGCACTTCATAGAACATTAATGATTGCCATAACCAATAGAAAACATTAGCACTCAGAACAAAGCAATGGGTTTAAAATGCCCAGAGAGAGAAATTCAACACCAGTTTCCTTTGCAAACTAAATGTGCTTGGAAGATATATCTTAAAATGGTTGATAAAGCAAGAGGTTTGACAGGGGGCCAAGTTAAGGCAGCCTTTTTTCAAGTTGTCTGGCTGTGAGCCAGGTAGGAAGAAGCCTGCTTCATGGAAGAGTTCCCACATGCAGGGGTTTTCCCTATAAATTTTAGTCAATGGTCAATAATAGGAATAAGATTTTCATAGTCGTGGTTTAATGTAAATGGAGGCATCTACTCTGATATATAAGAAACAATCTCATTTTCCCTTCTTGCTGGTTAAAGTTAAAGAATTTGTTAAGCTTCTTTAGCAAAATCAGTTTAAAATCACACTCCTGAGAGGGGAAAAAAAGAGGATCAGTGAGAAAACAGGATGAGTTAGGAGAAAAAGAACTGTATCAGGTAACTGCAAACAACCATCAGTGTTACTATTAGCAAGCATAATTTTAACTGTAACTGGGGGAAAAACATCCAAACCCCAAAAGTTACACAGCTGGCCCTTTTATTTCATGAAATAAATTTCTCCCCATTCCACATTTCCCAGTGGTTAACAGACACATTTTTTCATAAATCACTTCAAGAAAATTCAGTGCCCTTCACTGGTTACAGTGTTTCTATTAGAAAGAGAGGTTGGACTTTCTGTGAAAAGAGGTTTTGACACAGAGCTTCTTCATCATCTGTTGTGTTCAGGTTGCAGAAAGTATTTCTACACAACTTGCTTTTAAAGCAGCCAAAAGGAAAGCACCCTTATTATTAAATTCAAGCATCACGTTTAATTCTTCTGTTTTCTTCAAGCAGAAGTTGTGCAAAGCTGAAAACCAAAAAACTGGACGAAATTAAATTTCAGAGTTTAGACTTCAGTCAAAAGACAGGGAGAAAGCCACAGGAAGCACTAGAAGCTCTCAAGAGCAAGTAATGGTTTTCCTCTACGTCTAAGAGGTTTATTATCAGGAATTCCTCGGCACACGGTTGTGTAATATCTTTCTGAAATCAGGCACCCTCCCTTTATGATCTTTATTATAAATTGTTAAAAAACATGAGTCATTCCCTCATCAAAATTCATTTGTTAAGCACAAATTTACCTCATTATATCTGGTAACTAAGGATCTAAACAGTAAAAGGGTGACAAAGAAGTGGTGAGTTGATAAACTAGGTCCTGTCCTCTTCATTTGTGTATCACCAGACTGACAGGCTACATTTCATATACAGTTCTTTTTTTAGGTCCTTATGTTTATTTATCACAAGGTTAATTCAGCATGCATTCAAATTAATAAGCATAATTTTGTCAAGGTCAGTAGGTTTCAGACTGCAGCCTAAATGCTCAACCTCTTGTCATTGTTTTCCCCTATTAAAATCAGAGCTTAAATAGAAGCTCAGTGTATCAGACACTTGAGTCATAACCAATTTCATTCCCCTCCAGGGTGGATCCTTCACTTTTCCTATTGGCTAGCTCTGACTCATTCTGTACTCTTGTCTTTCCTATTTTTCTATCCCCTTAAAAACATCACCTTAACGTGAATATTGTTTAGGTGGAGGTTTTTTCACTCCAAGAATAGCCACATGAAGCTACACAGCTCACTTTTACATGGACCTTTTTTCCCTTGTTGTAATTTATTGCACTTGCTTCTATGGTTTAAATATAAGCCAGAGTACTCTGAGCTTCTTCCTACAGCTCACTTGACCAGTGACATCTAGCTCACCAACTGCTCTGGTCACTAACACAAAGGTTTTGGCTAACAGACAAAATTTGGTCCATTTTTAAATGCTGTCCTGGAAAGGGAGAGGAAACTGAGAAAACAACAGTCCTTTCTTCAAAAACAATCTATTTTCCCACCTTAATACTAGGAGTTAGTTGAATGCACCTCATAAGATAACAGGCAGTAACCTACCCTGAGGGTATGGTGCCATGCAGGCAGGAGAGCTCACATTCTTTATGCAAAGCAGTACAAACCGATAAGGAATTTTTAACTATCATCCCCCCAAGAAATCCCAATGAAGTAATGAAAAAACACCGTTTTAACTGGTTCCAAGCAACAACCATTACTGGAGAATTCATGAAAATCATTGTTCTCAGAAACTTTTTGGAGAAGATGATTATCTACAGTTTATAAAATTTACCCTCCATTTTATATAGATGCAACTTCTCTTCACCATTCCAATTATTTTTCTGGTTCTACTCACAGGTCCCCCTGGAACTAATAAATGATACCTCCCAAAGCTGAATCTTATTCTGACTCCACCTATTCTGAGTGAGAGACACAACATCCCAAATTTTAATAGATTGTTTGTCAGTTGGTCAAATTTCCATCCACAAAACATCACAAGGTGTGAAGGAAATCACCTATATTTGCAAAGTCATGGTAGGCTCTGTCACAGGCCTCTGGCACTAATTTTTTTTTTCAGCCACATATTTTAGTCCATGAAATGTACTTTGGGTCAAAACTTTTTAATGAGATTTGTTGAATAGATTTTTATTTCTAGGCATCTCCCCAGATCTCCATCTTCAGGTTTATTTCAAAGAAATTAGCTGAGCATTTGTCTGTGACTTTTCTGAGGTTTCTTGAAAGGTAGAGAGATGTCAAAAAACAGTGAGGTCTCAGTGGTGATATTTAGCTGCCCACTTTGACTGCCTGCCTCTGCTCCTATTCAAAATTGAAAACTTCCATTTTTGCACATATATTGTTTGCTCCCTTCTGTTTGGGGCACACACATCACACAGGCACAGACAGGGGGCAGCTGTCTAGATGTTATTCAGGCAGTAGCGAGCTAAGTGTGGAACCCATAGCAGTGTATAAAATACACTATTATAAAATACAGTTACTTATTACTTGTTCTTGAAAAAGGTAAAGCTAGAAGGCACAGGCCAATGGTGTACAATGCATCACTGCTATCAAACACCATCAAGGGCTCACACTTTTGTGTGTGCTGTCCTGGAAGCACTGGCATGAAAAATTCTGGGCTTCTATCATTTCTGCCTTGGAGAAGCTGTCTGAACTGAATTGTACTGATGGGAGTGGGAGCGCACTCTTGGCTCACACATCAGAAAGTTCACACATACTGAAAATAATCCCAGTCACAGCAGTGTGACCATTGCTCATGTCAAGGTTTATCAGACAGCATTTCTCATGCTCCACTGTTTTTCCTAACATAAGTATTCACCAAAAAAATTCGTTCAGGTGGGAATTAGATGGTTGCTTCACAACATCTTTCGTACAGATGACGTGGATATACATGATATAAAGCAGTATTTGCTTCAGAAGCAAGAGGGAGAAAAGGAACACAGACCATGAGCAGCTGACAAAGCCCCTGAGGACTCTTGGTGCTGCCCTCACTCCAAGTGATTTACTCTATCAACCACTGCTAAATTTATCACCCTTTAAATGGATCACTTCTTTGCCTCTAAAAGAGCTGACAAGCTTCATTTTTGATCAGGGCAATACCTAAAGCTTAATTTTGGATCTTAGCAGTGCACATCTTATAGGTTATTTTTCCAGTCATACAACTGAGTTTCCCAGAATTAATTTTATGTAAGTTGTGACAGACATCACCTTGAAACTCATTAGAAAAGCACTGAATTATTTCTTTAAAAAGCAATAATTAAAAATTTATAGCTTTATAAGTAATTAATTGCAATTACAGCTTAGGATCAAAGACTCCACAAGCAGAAGTCTTAGAAGTCACAGAACATAGTAATTTCCATAAGATGATATTGCCACTTATAGTGTGCAAGCTCGATGACAGCTGCCATCACTCCAGTTCTGCCTACACAGATATGAAAAGGAAGTGCTAGAAATGATGTTTTCTAACTTAAACTTTCTCCACCCTCCAGATATTCATATTTATCTCTGAAATCTGTCATTTTTCTGAAAGATCTTACAATTGATTCTGCTCCTGCCATCTTTATCACAACAAGACAGATTCTAGAGGACAAATTTTTAATAGCTATCTAGGGATCATTTTCATTGCTTATTTTACAGTCCAGGTATATTTTCATTTACAGCTGACCAGTTATATTGAAAAAAAGATTGCAGAAAAGAAGTGCTGGTGCCTTTCTTCCTGTGCAGTGTCTGCAAAATCCAGCAAGGCCAATTCATTGTAGTGTAACTAAAGATCTTCTAATGACACACAGTTCCTATCCACAACCTCAGTTCTACCAAAAATACATGTTTTTAAGTTTTTCTTACAAAAGGAAAAAATAGAAAGTGTAGACTATTTTTGACAGCAATTAAAATGCTAGCTAAAACATGACAAAGTCTTAAACTTTTCATTTTCAGGTGATGAGCAATCTCCAAAAATTAAATTTGTACATTTGTAAATAAGACCGAAAATTATGTTACCCCAACTAGAAGCACAAAAATGTGGCCCTTAAAACATAGAGAACACTGTTTAAATGTTTGGCTCAATTCTTTCAGGTTCAGTTATTTCAGCAAATTTATTAAAAACTAAAGATTTTTCTCTACAGTTGCTAGACTTCATTTTACAGAAATCATTGAAGCCCCATTTAAAAGTAAAGGCTATTAGGAGAATTGCCCCGTATTTGATTTGGTAGTTAAAAATATTCCACTTTCACATCCCAGTGACTTACAATTTTTGTTGATGCAGTGGAAGAGACACTACAATGCTGGATATGAGTAATCTTTTCCTTCTTTCTCTTTGATTCCTATTTCCTGGTTCAAGCTCCATTACTTTAGTAAAATCCCAGAATTTTTGTAAAAGCACTGAAACTATTTCCAATAACAGCTAGACTTGAAATCTGTTTTAATCTATCATTATTTGCCCTATAAAAATAATGGCACAATGCATACAGTCAAACATATTCATACAAAACAGACTGTTGAAAGTTTCTCCTGGTAAATAGAATGCAATTGCTTAGTAATTAAGCTTAACCTTCCTGATCTCCAGAAGAAGTAATTTCAATAAGTCGATAACCAAATGAAAACAATTTAGTATATATGATCATGAAAACTTTGCATACATAGATGTTGAAACTTTACAAAGAGAAGCCTGAATAAACAAATTTCATTTATCTTCATCAAACCTTTTCCTTGAATATAAATTCAGTCTTTATTAAAAACCTGTCATTTCATTTTGGCATGAATGGTACTTTGCTTTTGAATTTAATTTTTTAAATATCTTCCTAATTATTCTTTCATTCACTAGATTATTTAGTTACACCTTATTAGCAGATAATTTTGCACTGGAGTTTGATGCACTTTATAACTTGTATGTATTGCTTGGATTGTCTCTGAGAAGGCGACACTTGAAGTGTGCAATTAGTGCAGTTTATTGTACAGGCTTGTGAACTACTGAATTCTTCTTGGTACTCTGCACTCTCTGACATCTGATTTCCATTGCAGCTTTACCTTTTATCCCTCACAGATTGCCTGTTAGTCCATCAGCCTTTTCCATGCTTTTATTCCTGCTTCCATGACCTCTGCTGGTATTTCCCTCATATTGCAGCACAATTAGCTGGATCCACTGGCATCCCCAGGACACACAAACACAAATTAGTCTTCTGTGATGAAGTTCTTGTTAAAGGCTCCCCACACTACACATTTTCCATTCAAATTTCCATTCATAAACTGACAAAAGTGATGGCAGTGCTCTATTCTTGGGGATTGTTCTGTATAACCTGTTCCCCATCTAATTATTATGGCATTTTAACCATGTAAGATACTCATATAATTAAGCACAAACCCTTCCAGCCAAAGCATCTTTACTCTTCTCACACTGGCATAAAGATTCTGATTTTGGCTTCCTAGCAGGTTTCTGAGGACGTAGCGATTATACTTGGACTTCTCACTTGGTACCCCTCAGACTCACTTAGCAAACACTAAAGTTCCCATTCAGTAAAAGCCCTGAGCACTGCCACAGTGCGGAGTGGATAATCTTTGATGGTGCTTCACCAGTGGTGAAGCAAACCACTGATAAAAAAAAAGACCAAAAAAAGATAAAAGAAAGACCTCAGAGAAAGAACAGAATAGACAGACACATTGCATCAATCTTGAAGAAGAGCCAAAAACTTAAAGATTCTGATTCTAAGACCTTGCCAGAAAATAACTTAAAATAAGAAAAAGAAACCATTGTGTGATTTGTGGTTTTCAGAAGGACTAAGAAAACCCTGTATCTCTTTAGATTGTCTATATGCCATCTTTTTACATAGTCTTAAATAGCGCTACTTTTGCAAGAAGATTTTTCTATCTAACTGACAAGAAAAGCAATTGAGGGTGTACAAGGAGATGAATGGCACATACACAAAAACCAGGAATGGCCAGGTAGGGACAAGGGAGAAGAGATTCACTGCAGAATGGTGAGATAACATGACAACACCAGGGATACACACAGGCACAATATTACCAAAGATCAACTGACATGGCATAACTCTGTCTTGTTAAAGCACAGGAAATTCTTGCAAAGGAATTTCTGAAAATGAAATGCTAGTCACATAGTTCAAATATATTTTTCTGTTACTTATTTAAATGTATAAAATCTACTGGTATAAAAACACCTAGTATATCAAAAGCTATTCAATAAGATTTGAGGAATACTGAATAAGACTTCAGGAACATGAAGTTCTGTTATGAATGTTCTTTAAATGAGCCACTTCTTTTCTTGTACTTTGTCCCTGTTTCAAACCTGCTCTTGTGATTTCCAGTTGCTTGGTTTTTAAGTAAATTGCAAGAATCGTGGGAACTGCATGTTCCATGGGGCTGCATCTCACCCTAAAGTAAAATTTTCTAGAACTAAAACTCTGACTTCTAAGAAAATTAAAAAAAAATTCGCAAGGCTACCAAGTAGTTCAATGCAAAAACTTTGATTATTCATTCACATACCCTATGGATGTAAAAACTCACTTCATGCAGACAGTTTCTAAAATACAATGAGAGTGATATTGCCTTTTATCATTTAAACTCCATCTTGGTGCTCGATCTACCTTGGCACTGTGTGACTCCATCTCTTAGATTTGGCAGTATTTGAGGAGATGTGACATTATAATCAGCAGTTTGAGAATCAAGTATACCAGGTTTAAGGGAAGATACTAACAATCATTTACTACAGCAAGAAAAACACAACCTCATTTGGACCAATGGTTTAAATACTCTATGAGAAGTACATAGAGAATAAGCCTATTTTAGTGCTTAGGTTACAGAGACAATTTCCTTTCTTAATAGAAGTGATAGACACACATGGAACAATTGCTATATGACACAAAGGCTTTGGCATGCGCGCCTCCAGTCAGTGGAAATTTAAAAAGATGTCTGACTTATCATGTAACAAGATAACATTAGAAGTCACATAAATAGAAATAACCTAACAGTAACCACAGTAAAAACATAAGTATTTTAAGTGTTCAGAAAGGCTGCTTGAAAACAAATCAAAGTTTCTATTCCTGGATTCTGCCTTAAATTAGTCTTTTCCTTTAAGTCCAACTGCAGAATTTTCTGCTCTGTTCTGCCACGTACACACACATACACATCTGCTGTGTGTCTGCTAACATATGGTGTTGCACTAATTAATTGCTAGAAATCAGCCAGGCTCCTATTGCTCATATCAAAGTGAGTACCCTCCAGAATATTTCACAATAATGATCATTTCACAGATTCATTGCAGTAACCACTGTTTGGTCAGAAAGCAGCATTCCATGAGAGAAATTAATAATCATGTCATCATTTAAACCTGGGCCTGTTGTTTTAATATTGCAGGTTCATGTTACATAGAAGGAAAATATCAGAATAAGTGCATGCCAATAAATACCAAAAATACCTTGAGTAGTTAAGGAACCTGGCCCTGCTGATGAAGGCAGAAGAGTGGAAAGCACTGGGATAATTCAAGTCCAATAAACTTTTAACACATTTTAAAAGGGATAGCACTTATGTTCTAATTTTTTTTTTCCTTGTAAAGAAACTATTAAAATACATATTTTTATTTCTGGCCACAAAAGCTATTTCTTCATGTCTTTTAGGCATTGTGCTATGTCATGGGGCTCTCCCAGGCCTCAGTGTGAAGTAGATTTGGTGGTGACAGTAACTCCCTTCAGCCTTGGTTCCCTTCTGCTGGTGAGCTCATCCAGAGCTGCTTGCCAAGTGACAGAGCTGGGAGCTCAGGTGACAGAGCACAGATCTCATCCCAGCCCATGTAAAGTTTCAGTACTGGAGGCAGCACGGCCCCCTTCACACTGTCTCATCCATGGGTTTTCCAAATCGAAGCACAGACATAACAGTAACAGCATGAAACCCTCGAGAGGGGCAGAAAGCACTTGTGGACTCCACTCCTTGGAATTAGAAGTATAAGTTCTGGTACCTCATATTTTTTGAGGAACATCTCATATATGACTCCTGCTTATGTGTCTAGGTATTCATGGCATATGAGGAGAACTTAACTTCCTCTGAATTGACCTTTCATACTGTGTCTCACAAGTAGACTAAGAAAGGGTCCATGCACATGCCCAGGGATCTGCATGCAGCCAACTACTTCATTGTATTCAGATTTGTTTCAACATGGGGCACCAAATAAAACCACAGTTTTTTCCAAATTTAATTTAACTTGCTTTTAAGGTTTTGCTGCTCTGTCTAATGTGTAGAAGGCCTCATACCACAGAGACCTGGGTGAGACTGAGTAGGCAGCACAGGATGAATCATTCTGTATGCAAACATTTCAAACCATTGACAAAGTAGCCACTGACAAAGGAACAGAAAAACATATCGGGGTTTTCAGAAGTAAATAAAGAAATACATGGTACTACAATCTGTCAAGCCTTACTTGATCTAATACCATGGACTGGTAAGAAATAAATTAAACTACTCAGAAACGTTCCAAAGGAAAACACAGTTTTAATCAGAAAAGGGAAAAAAAAAAACCTTCAATAACAAAGATTCTTTCTGGACATATATGTATCTATTCCTTGGTCACATCAAGTGTGGTGTCCCAGACCTGAAGGGCAAGAAATAGTCAGGACCACAGTAATGACATGTTACAGAACTGTGAGAGTATGTGTTGGTGTAACCCAGCCCAGAAACAACTTCTGCAGATGTGACCATGACGTTCCATAAAGCAATTATCTATGGATTTTGTAGTCCAGAACTGCATGAAACTTGCTACTCTCAGGGTAAAAATGGAACGACCTTCCAAGATGAGAATTAATACCAAGATTAAGCCTCTGAAATTGTATTTATAAAAGGAAACAATATTCTTTTAACAAGAAAAAACTATTTAATTCTCCTGTCTGCTCTGCAATGTCTCACTGATATGGTTATAGGATCCAGTTAAATTACAAATAAAAGACTTGGCAGCACCTTTTAATATAAAATATTTTTCATTGCAAAACAGTTTTTGTCTGTATTTCGTTATGACAAATTCTAGCTAAATATAAACTTTACCACTTACAATTGAAGGTTTTATTAATAGAAGTATTAACATGACTTTAATCATAGCATCAACCTTATAATTATGAATATTTTATGACTAAACAGTTTTCAGAGGAATGAAATGATAACTAAAACTATTAATAAAGGAAAGCAGTGAATTACAGACAAGTAGGAGAACTGCCTTTAGAATTAGAACAGAGTTACTGAACATAATTGATAAGACACAATAGTCTTAAAGAAGCTTTGAGATTTGTATTGTTTTTCTTTTAAATGATGCAAATCCCTTGGCAGCTAAGTAATGGAATACAGAGATAAGAAATGTAACACAAAGAACTGTCACCATAGGGCTTAGGAATTGAATGGAGGTGCTGCTCAGACTGCAGGAAGGTGAGCTTGTGCTTTTCCAAAGATTGCATTTCCTTTGAGTCTAACTGAATCTAAGACAGTACCTTCGGGAGCTTGAAGGGAAAGAATAAAAAAGAGAAACACCAGTCTATGAACTAAGGCCTGTTCACTGCAGTAAAACATGGAGTGATTACATAAGGAATAAAAAACGCCCACAATCAGAAGACCAAGATCAGGCAAAACAGCAAGAGCCTGTGGACTGCAGTTCTGTCCACACCCGCTGCTTAAAGCCAAAGCCTTGGCATTGTGCAGTTCAAAGCAAGCTCCTGTTGTAAAACCCTTTCAGGTTAGTCCATTATCCTCATTTATCTTCATATTTTCACACTGGTGTCCTGAATAGCCTGGTTGTTTCTTCTTAGTCTGAGTTGGGGGATTAACACTTACATGTATCTTACCAGAATCTGCAAATTGCTCAACATTTAATAGGATTCATTAATGCTACAGGACTAAATGAAAATTCAAACCTACCAGTTTTAGAAAGAAACTTCTTACACAGTGTGTCTAAAGCCTGTTTCCCACTACTTCAAGGCAGCCATCTCTAGAAAAAGCCTGTTTGATTTAGAAAACCTAATGTTTGTTCCTAATTCCTAGCTCCATCTATAGCCATCTTATGGAAACCTCTATCTAAAATCCTTTCCGAAGTCTGACAAAGAGCACTACCCTAGTATGGAATGGGCAGCTGGTCTGATGTAGATGAGAGCCAAACCTGGACCTTCACTGGACGCTTCAACTACTGGTTTTTCTATGCAATGTCCCTTCATTACTCTAAACATCCTTTTCTACACACCACCAATAGTTTTGCACCACCAACTCTCACTTAATAATTCATTTCCTCTCTCTCCTTGCCTCAGTCTCTCTGAGTGAAGCGAGACAATGACGCCTGCAAGGTAACAGGAAGCAATATATCAAGCAGATTCAATAAGAAATATGCTTATTCTTCATCCTCTCTCTGCCCAACACTCTCATCCTCATACTGTACTTTTTATGCACTGTAGAGAATACACTTGTTTTTAAAAGAACTTACTGCTATTTGCTCACTGACAGTACATAATCAACATCTGCTGTAGGACTCAAGGCAGCCCTGCAGAAATTAGTGCATTTCTATTTGTATGTGTGGGCTCTACTGATCAGAGCTGCATTTTGCTACTTGTATTTGCTCTTCTTATTCTCACTGTCTTGTCTTAGTAAATGGAAAAAACATTACAAGTATTTTATCTATTGTAAAAAGAATTGAAACAAGTGTCTTGGAAGTGGGACCTGCAATATATTTGCCATTACATTAAAAAAAAAATAGTTTCTCATCAAGAAAAAAGATGCAGCACTTATTTGTAACAAAAAAAAAGTAGCAAATGGTGCCACAAGGTCTCTTACACTTGCCTAAACTGAGTTTGTTCAATATATGACCTAACTCCAGAGCAGTGTAAAATGGATTTAACATATCTAAGTACATCTGGGGTTAGAATTTTTTGTTAGTTTTTTTGTATCTTTTAAATATTTTTAATTAGGAATTTTACATTTTTACTAGAAGATTGTGATAATCATAATATAGATAATATAGAACTAGATCCAAATGCACACATAGTTGTAACTTCTTTTCACAAAATAAGACCTCTGCAAAACAGCTTGAGACAGAAAAAAGGATACTAGCATTAAACAAAAAATTATTACAAAGTCTTTCAGAATTAGGCCACTTTTAAGTGAACTGTGTGTGTTATTCCAAGACAGCAAATTTTTTAAATTTAAACTGCTGTCAACTTATCTCAGTTAGTATAAATGAAGGAAGACAAGCTGGCATAGGGTGAGAACTTAATCATATTTTTTAGCTACTGTCAATTGCCAATAAAAACTCATAGCTAAAGTCAAACTTTTAAAAGTTAAGCTTACAGCTGCTATGTCAAGGAAGTGACCTGAATATGCCATCATGATCTTCCCTCATCCCAGGAGACCAATAAATGTTATGCTGAAACAAGGAAGGAGACTTTTTTCACACAGTAGTTCCCCATAATTAACTTCAGCGGACCCAGGGACACTGCAGGCTTGAACTAAGCTTTCAAAAGTGCCATCACAGCAGCAGCCAGGGTCAAAAGTTCTTGGCTAGAAGCTCTGCCTGAAGACTACAGCAGAGCCAAAGGAAAATGGGTCTGGGAATGATCTTTCTAAAGTTGTTTTAAGAGACTTTCACCAATCTACAGAAAGACCTTCAATTCAGTAAAAGTGCTGTTTGCAATCATGAGTTTATCCATGGCCACAGTCATGCTTCTGGTTCCAGCAATTGGTCATTCTGTGCAATTCATGCTGTTCTACTAATGGAGTTGAGTTTGAAGAGAACTAAACATAGCACATATAATACATCATTAGCATTTTATATGAGGTAAATCTGAGGGGATGAAAAGGTCAAGTTTGCTGAAAGGGAAGCAAACAGACTGGAGGACCTGGCTCTCACCATTTGTTTTTAATATGATTCTCCTAATGAAAGAAATTTTTTACAGGTAGCTCCTATGCCTGCATACTTAGGAACAATGATTTATGAAGATTTGCCAGAGGCATATATGACTGCCTAAATAGTTTTTTGTTCCACAGATGAAGGGAGTTTATCACAATGTGTCCCTCAGTTAAGCAAGAGAGAGCAAGAACATCACCTACCTGTCTATTCCCTTCTCTCTCACACTTACAACCTGGGAGAAGTAGTCCACCAGCATCCTTATACTTTCTGATCTCAGAAGTTGTGATTCTAACCTCCGTGTAACTGCAAATATTCCTTCCCCACCTGACCCATGCCACCATATTAAGTTCAGTGTTGCAGCAGGCCTTTCATTAGGGGTAGAAATGAACCAAGACACAGACCCTCAATATAACAAAAAGCTCCCTCTCCTTTGGGAGGAGGGCCCTGGTTTACTCTTCCTTACAGCTTACCCATCCTGACTCTAAGTACATGAGCTCCTACTTTTGGCTTCTCTGACAGACTGAATGCTGCTATTTCCTACTGGAAAATGACTGCAAGTCTTCTTTTACTGCCTCTGACCACAGGCTTTTACCCAACTCAACTATGACTGCAGGCTCTAACTCCAGCAGACCCAGACTGACCTCACAGCAGATCTTGTGCAGCAATAACGCTCTTTGTGTCTCTCTGGATCAGTCCTTCCTCAGGGCTCCTCTGCCTCCCCGAGGTCCTCTTCCTCCAGCTCCTCCTTCTCAAGGTTCCCTCTGACCAGCCAACCCACCCCTTTTATTATACTTTATTAGTCACAGCTGCAACCCATTAAGGGCAAGGCTGTTTTTCATCTTTGGTAATTAGTACAGCTGTGACTTATCAGGGGTGAAGTCACTTGTAGTCCCTTCTTCTACACCTACAGTTCTGTGCAAATTTAGTTATGTCACTGACAGCCCCAGTTATGTCAATATTTTTCTCATAATGATATGAGATCCCTTAATACAGGGCTTTGTCTTCAAGTATCCCTTTCTGTCAACCATCAAAACCCAGATGCAAACTTCATACTTAACAGAAATTATTTGGGAAATCCAACTCTGAGAAAGGAAAACATGGAGAATTTTCTCCCATCATGCAGCATATTCTGGGCAACAGAACATGGAATAAATCCCTTTAAATCTATCATTCGGGGATGAACTAGAAGGCTAGGAATCTTAAATATTTGGGGAACTGGTTACATAAACTAATATAAAATTTAAGTTGAATTCACCTTAAGTTTCATTTCATCTGTTTTCAGTCATAGACTCAGAAAATATTATCCCAAACTATCCACAAACTCAAGGTCAAATTCTGTGAGAGCCAGAGCAAAGCAATAAAACTAATCATGTCTCTTCCAGGTGACAGCCTGCCAAAGCTTATTTATTCATATGATATTGGTATCTAATGGATTTATGAGCATCAAAGTTGTCTGAGTACAAAGGCATCAGAATAGAGCCAGAAGGAAGAGCTGAAGGAACACAGGAGTTCTGAGTGCCACTTGATGGGGAAGAGTGGGTCTGAAGAGCAAGTGCCCAGCAGCTGGGCAGGGACCAGACACTGGGGAGACCCCGTTGTGTGCAGGTGTGGGAGCTCCACTGAAGCTAATGTGGCCACTGAGAAGGGTCAGGGATATCCAGAACAAGGGTGTTCCTCTGATTATCAGCCTGTAGACCCAGGATTAAGCTACTACGCAGCATGTGTTAATCTGGGTATCATTTTTGTGTGTCCAGCTGTACTGTGATGGTGCGTCCTTGTGTGCAAACCTATTGCACACAAATGTGGACCCTTTCATCTGGCTGGGCCCAGGCACACCAAAACCTCAGCAGCCAGCCTGGTACCAGATAGTCTGACAAACTCAGCTCTGCCAGAGTAGGAAGGAAGAATCCTTGGGTGATAGGTGAACTGCATTCTCTGGCAGCAAGGATGAAAGGAAACCAGTTTAGTCAGAGAAACTGAATTGTTCCATGAGATGTTACTGATATGAATCACCCACAACAATTTAAACACAGTTCTACAGAGGGTATTAACCCCACTGGGATGACCTTATCAGGTGGACATCATACAGAGCTAACACCTTGGGTAAGCAGGCTAAAAGTACTCTCTGCTTTTGAAGCCTCTGGAGATTTTTGCATCTGGGTTCTCAATGGACTAAAGTGACCCCATGACCTCTCCAGAAAAAATCTGTTGGAACATTACTCTGGGTTCAGCACCTGTTCTCCATGTGACTGAGCAAATGACATACATTTTCAGTAACTGCTTGGGCAAATGCCACTGGGAAAGAGAAGCATAGGGAAGATCAAGTCAGCCTAATTGTCCTCACTGAATGAAGAGAAACTGAAAAAGCCTCACTGATGTCCAAGCCATTATACTTGTTCATCAATCCTTTCAGATTTTAAGTTACCCATGTAAGGTACAGTAAAACAGGAAGTTATATAGCACAGGCAATTAACCTTCAGTAAAGATCTTTACATGGCCCACTTGACAATTCCATCTTCATTTTGCCAAAGGTTAAATATGTAGTTAGAAATTAATCTATCTCTTTTTTTAGTTCAGATCTAGGCAGAAAAGTCAGATTGACACAACTGAACAGAATATTCTGTGTTCAGCCTATACTGCAAAGGTTGTGCTTTGCTGGCAAAATTGTCCAATCATTGCTACAGGATGAGAAGACAAGTAAAAATAATTCCTCTTAGCACTCCTGCTGGTTGAATCCTACAGAGGTCATCTAATCTGAATAATACTTGCCCAGTATTCCTGTGAAACCATTTGGGCATCCTGGCACAACTGATTGCTTTAGTCCTAAACATTTTGGATTCCCTTTCTCTCATAAAACAAAACACTCCAGATTGCCATCCCCATGCTTTAATGCACACTGAAAATTTAGTACATGATTGCCTAGAGTCACAGAAATAAAATCCTCATGGACTTTTCCTGTACACACAAGCTAGAGGTTGAAAGAGTGGAATCTTTTCTATTACATTGTGCTTATGCTTCCCTCTTCTGAATTTTAACACCACCTAAGACCTTTCTTTTCTCTTTCCTCACATCAATTATACTTAAAAGGAATGTCTAGTAAGCAAAACCAGAATGAAATGTCAGAGGTCTGATAACACTGAAATATTGTCTTAGTGTTCTGTATTACAGCTATTACACGATGGAGCTTCTCTGAACAGAAAAGGCACTTGGAGGCTGGGAGCAAACAGTTTACAGCAAAATCACTTCTATCTTAAGAGAAGGTGACTTACACATTTTTGAATGAAATACTTTATGTGGAAAATTAACAAAAGTTAAGACCTATCAGACAAGTACTTGCTTAGAAATACTTGTGACTATTCCAATAGCTCTGACAACCTGAGTCTAGTATTTGGCAAATGGCTTTGGATAAGGTGGAGTTGGGGGGGAGAAGGGAAGAGGGACACAGAAAATGTCATCTCTATTTTCAAAAGGAGAATTGTGATTTTTCCATTTAGACAAGAGTGATGTATCTATTCTTTCATAAGACATATGGCTTACATTAAATCTTTTAATGTAATATGGGGGGGGGGGGGATTCCAAACCATTGAAGAACTCCCTCTCCCCAGAAAAACCAAATAATGAAATCAATTCTCCCTGTACCAAAGATACCTCGAACTAGGATAGGTCTAGCCACAGTAGAAAGGTAAGATCATTAAAAGAAAAAGAAAAGAAAAAGCAGGCAGAGGAAAATAGTTTAATTTGCTTTCAACTGCCTGCTTTGCTACAAAAGTCTTTATCCAAAAAAGCCAGCATGTTGTTTGGGCAAACATGGTGACAAATCAACATCACATCCTTTGTTCAGTAAGGCCAAAAAAGGGCAGTGAAGAAGCAGGGCAGGCCACCTGTGCTACTTGCAATAATGTAGTACAGGGTAGAGCAAAGAGTTAAAATTCAAGTTATCAATATTAAGCCAATTTTCATTTAAAGACAAGGAAAAAGATTGTGGTCGTTAAATTTTAATAGCTGAAGCTTCACCCTACTCAGTGAGGACTTGATTTCATTGTCAGAGGAGATTCAGAGAACCAGTAGCTGCAGTGTAATTAAAATCCCATCATAATCAGTTCTGTATCCTCTGTGAGGGTCATCTCAGTTTCCCACACTCCATGAAATAGTCAACTGCTCTTTGGGAGCACTGTTAAAACAAAAACATAAGCATAATATAAGCTTTCAAGGTCTGGCATGAAAACATCAACAGTATTCACAACAGTTTAAAAAGGTGTCCGATAACAGCACGCTAAGTTTTAACTGATGATGTTTATCAAGCATAGGGTATTTTAGCAGGAGCTTGGATTGCAGGAAAGGAGTAGGAGAGGAAAATGTTTAGCTAGGGAAAATGGGAAGGAAAATGAACATTTTGGATTTTGGTGCAGAAGCTCAGAAGTTCATCGAGATGTTTTAGTTGCAAACTAAGAACAGTTGTTTTTTATCCTCAAGGTATTATGCACTTAAATTTTATACTTCTTTCAAGCACTAAAATAAAGCAGTTTCTAGTTTAACTGCAATGTTATTCTAATGAAAGGAATGCCTGTGGCCCTGTCATTTGTGACCTTTAGCAGCTATCAGACGATAATGACTTCTGCCTGCTTGCCTTGGCTAAATTCACTTTCAGGCCTGTAATAAGAAGTCAGAACTACAATAATGCTTCATTATGCCACATAACATGTGCAATTTTCTTATGCTTTGTGAAGAAAACTGAATTTAAAGTGGAATTTGCCAAAAGAAATATCAAGAACTTAAAAGTCAACAGACATCAGAAAAGGGCACTTGGTTTTTGGCAGTGGATGGAATATGACCTTTGAATTTATTCACATTTGAAAGCTCTTTTCCCTTTTTTATTTTAATGGCACAAATGAAAAAAACATTTTAAGAAAATGACAGTGGTACTTTCTCAATTTCATTACTGTTAGCATAATTCCAGAGTCTGGTAAGTTTTATATTCTCACAAGGCTGTGTAAGAGTCTGAGGCTGTAAAATCCCTCTAAGAGAGGGACAAGCCTCTTAGTTCCAACCATAGCAACCACTTGATATGGATTATTTATTGTACGTTATAAGATTTGCTTTATGAATACATGTTTCCACTTATCAAAGATACATCAGGACCTTACAACTAAGATTCTTTTCTAAAAACTTCCAGAATTAGTGTCAATGTTTTGAAAACTGCCTGAGAAATCTGCTGGTAGGTTCTGTCTACAATTCTAGAAAGCTTAAAAACTTTCTTAAACAGCAGTTGAAGGTTTCAGTTCTTCCCTGCTTTAGGGATAAAAGAATAACCAAGACAGTACACATGAGAAGTAATTTCCTATCTATTATAAGGTTATTTTGTTCCCTACTCTTTTGTAGTGTCCAGTGCTGCAAAATGTAAAAAAAGAAAGCAAAAGAGGACACCCTTGGGGAGTATCCAACTGAGACAATTATTCCTTGCAAACATCTTTTAGACAAGGTACCAATAAGGATGTAAGTCCATTTTCTCCTGCTTTCCTTTCAGTAAAAAAAAAAAAAATAAAGAAAGAATATAAAGTAACTGATAAATCTCCACATGCACCCTGTAGACCTCAGATCCCGCTCCAAATGAAATAAATGTTAAACAATTCTAATAAATTATTCAACTTATGTTTTCCTTAAAATATATTCCCTGTAGACTTTAATGAATAGATTAAAATTTCTGACTATGACATGATATTTTCTCCTAGTGGCTTTGAGAACTAGGTCAAACTAATTTGGTGGGTGAAGAGGGGGGAGGAAATATTTTTAAATCTTTGCTGAAGATTTTGGTTTCATTTATAACATTTACTGTTATCTACCTGAGTAGCAATTATAATTTGATATATAACAGTAAAAAACTTCTGTGTAATACATGATCCCAGAAAACTCATATAAAAACTGATCTAAATGTGTCCAAAATTTCTACTATATTAATTTAAATTAGCTTTCTCTGATATTTTTTTCCTATCTACTGAGAACCTTTTTTAAATTTTGCTATACTGAAATTTTCAGTTTCTTCCATCAGAGCAATTTTTATTTCTCATAACTGATAGCTTTAGAGTTGCCAGAAAGCTCACAGTGACACATGACATCCTTAAAAGATAAATTACTTGGTGTTATAACAATAAATGCTATACTCTCTAAATGGAAATTGACTTTCTGAATAAAAGCATATAACCTTAATAACCTCCTAGATATCACCATGATTTGTAGAAAAGAAATGGGTCTGGTCAGAGGTAATAGACATTCATAAGCAGTGCACGAGTAAGTATGATAGAGGTAATGAAAGAGGTTAATATTTAGCAATGGTTTTGTGACCTAGGTAATGACTCCTGGTGTAATAAATGCAGTAAAATAAAGCAGAATATCAGCAGAGTCTTTTTTGAGACCTTTTTTGGGTTCTGCTCTGCTTTCCAAACATCTCTTTATAGATTATCCACAAAGAAAGAGAAAATTTACATTGGTTGGTCCTGCTGCTCTAACTCTGAAATAGTTAATTTACAGTAATAAATCTTCAATAATAATTCCTACCAAAATAATAGCTTTTTAACTATCTTGAGAACTCTCTTGTAGAAGGAAGAAAGTAATATTGTCTTGTTATCAAAACTGGAACACAAGTAATACAATGATAGTAATTTTTGTAATTGTTTGTGTTCACACTGTGATCGGGTTGTTCCATTGAGCCACACTGGATCACATTCATCCTTTGTTCATTGAATCTTACCATGCCTCAATTGCCAGTCAAACATACAATTTTCCAGGCTCTGAAAGAAGCAGTGCAAAGCAGAAGACAGAGTACATTAGTATTCTGTGTATACAGCTTTCTAATCCAAAGGAGGGGCTGCCTTAGTCCTTTCACATTTTAGTGGCTAATAAAATGTTCTGTCATATGCAACTGAATTTCTTTTACATATCAGGCTTCCCAATGAAGGGAAGGTACTGAAGAATCATCCAAATTTAAGGTATTTTCTTTTCTTAGCCAATGCAGCCAAATAGGCCACTTCTTTCATAACCATTATCATATTATTATTAACTGTTAACAGTGGAAACCAGCATATGTTCACTTTATTCCCTTTGTAACTTCCAATCAAACATGACCACACGCTTACAAAGATGAGTTATTCTTGATATTACTATGTGACAAAGCATTATGTTTTTCTTGACTCACTTCACATATAATGAAAGAGCACCAGCTCTTTTCTTTTAGTGAGAAAACAACCAAAATTATGCAACACCAATTCCATACCATGGCCCTGGACTCAGCAAACAATAGAACTAATGCTTTGACATCCTCAAGTGAACCAGTCTGTTAATATGACTAGAACCTGTGAATATACTGAAGTTAGCTGCATGCATCATGCTTAATTTTATCTTGCTACAATAAAACAGTCTTAAAGTCAACATGTTCCTAAATCTCATATGTACATGAACTGTCATACACTCAGATCTGATACAAATGGTATCCAAGCCAATCGTTCCAAGTAAAGATCCATATTTTCATTGGGCAAGTAGTTTAGTTTACAGATTAATCAGATATGAACCCAATTTGTGATAGCAGGGAAGCTGTACCAGACAGAACCCAAAAGGCAGGACATGAATTCAGGGCACCATTGAAGCAGTTGCAATCAATAGGGACCTAAGAGTGAGTTTGTATTAAATAGAAAGACAGCTAAGAAAAAGAAATGCAAAGGAGAGTATTTAATCACAAGCTGGTATCTATTTTGCAGATAACAAGCTCGAGAATGGGGCTTAAGAAATAAGTGGATCCAACCCCAGAAGAGCTGTGTAAAACATCTTTATAGTTAGCTTAATTTGACAATCAGGTAATGGAAGAGAACTGAGAAAATATTTTAAATAAAAGCCACAAGCCTCCATAAAGCTCTAAGTATTTGTTTATTCCTCTGCATCACAGTCTCTAAACACAACTGCTTTAGAAAGTTTTTCACTGGAGTAAAATAAATCCATTTTCACTTTTACTTTAAAGTCTGCCTTGACTTAAATGTTATTCCCAGCAGTTAAACTGTAGTCATTCTGTTCTCTAGTGAGCAATGCTACACCGAGGCATCAGATAAACTTCATGGGGTACCAAACATCAACCACAAAACTGAGCATCTTGGACAGTCCCACAGGAAATGAATCTGACTTTTAGGTATTGCAAACATATAGGATGGGTTTGGAACACACATTACTCCATTGGAAGATTATTTCTGGTCTGTGGCAAGAAATTAACAAGCTGAGCCTGTACCCCTGAAAAACCCTGAAATTTTTCCCAATTTCTCTCGGTTATTCCGCTGTGTGATGATTCCATTGTCTCATTCTACCCTGGCATTGCACTGAAATATCAGTTGGTTGGCACAGCACAGCTTTCTAGGCTGTTTTACCACCAGCATGTAACAGAAGAAAGACAGAAAAAAGGCCTCATCCACCTTGTACATAGAGGCAAAACTAAGAGTACATTCCCACATCAATTCTATTGGCCAGAAAAGTTACATATGCCCAGATCCTGCTTTTTCTCTAACATCTACTTCATAATCTTACTCAATGAATCTTTGTTAATATCATTAACCTCTTAGTCCTAATTGTGTCTTTCATTTTACTTTGTTTCCTAGGATTTCAGTTCATTTCACAATTCTATACAATTAGGTTACTTGCCAAGCAAGGAGTGTTCTTTATTCCATATTTAAATCCCTATTGAATCTGAAGAGTGGCTTTTAATACAGATGTATTAAGTCCTTTAACTTAATTGGTTGGTTTGAAACACCCTTTGCTTAACTTTCACACCACACTAGTCACATTTTCATTTCTCATTTTAGTAAATTTAAATACACAAGAGCAAAACGCAAATGAGAATTCTTTGTTTCAACTGACTTCAGCAAAATTCTGTGCTTTTTCCATGTGAGTTGTTCCCTAATCTCTATCAAACTGTACACAGAATAAATAGCAGTCAGTAATGTGCCTTTTGCACATAATAAAATACATGATGGAAATGCCTTTGAAAAAAATCAAGAATCAAAGATTAAAAAGCCACCCTAGGATAAAAATATTCAAAGAGAAAAATATTTATAGAGATGCAAAGAATATTATAGTAAATTAGTCTAATCCCATTATAAAAGAGCCTTAAGTTTCCTGATGTAATTTTTATGTAAACTAGAGGGGGGGTTTAGATAAAATCCAAGTCCTCACTTGAAAATATCCAAGAACAAATAATCTACTATGACAATTCACAAACTTGTCCTTGGATGAGTTTCATTTACTGTTTTAAATATTCTTCTTCCTAGTCCGAATTGCACAGGACTGGCTGGATAAGACCTCAGGAGGTCTCCAGTGCAGCCACCTCCTCAAAGCAGGGGCAGAGCTCAGACCAGGTTACTGAGGCTTTATTGTTACCTGACTGCCCTCATAAGGAAAAACCATCTCTTCATCACCTGGTCAGAACTTCATGTTATACACATCACTAGATGTGCAAAATTCCATTAGTGAAATTCAAATTTGTCAAAAAAGAAAATGACTCCACTGGGTTTTTTTTGCACCAGACTGAATGTCCCACTCTGTGAATAAGATCTTCTGAGTGATTTGGCTTCAGAAAAGCTTTGGTGGAAGAAAAAACACAGCACCAGTGGGGAAGACCGAGTCTAAAAACGGGAGATCTTGAAATCTTAATGCCTTCCTACAAATGTGCACAGGCACATGTTATGAACCATGCAATACTTCCACTGCATTTATGCTGTGCTCTGTTTGTATATTAATTTAGAAGCTTTAAATTTCTCTCCTACACTTGGCCCAGACTCACAGGTGAACACAGGCTTTTCGTTCTCCCTGCATTCTCTATCCAGCCCAGATAGCAAACAGTTTTTTTCAATCTCCTAATTTTCTCATGTTATTTTTCCTTATCTAAGAGTAAGCTATTTTCTGCTAAGGAACTTGACTCTGAAGATTTCCCTACTTGTTTCTTAGGAGTGCCACAAGTTCTTTATTTGATGATAATTTATGACCCATTAAGAAGCTACTTATAGTTATTTACTAGTACATTACATAATCATAAGGCATGAAGTTCTGGTCACTGTCAAGGGCCTATGTGACAATTTGTAATAACCTGCAGCTTCCTCTGTTCAACAGCAACACAGTGAACATCAACCCATTTTGCCTGTAGCCAAGAACTGACCCAGTTGAAGAATAAATTGAAATTCTATTTACTGCAGAATATCTCTTTTCTCACATGAAAGCTCACTAACTGGATAGGCCTACAGTGTTAGCAGTAAATCATGTGGAGGGAGAACCCGTAAAATTTATTTCTAGTGGGTTCTGACCATCATTTCCACCAGTTATATGAGTTTTAGAGCAGATACTACGCGCAGGGAAACCTATAGATCTGTGACAGATTCACTGGCCCTCCTAACCAAAGGAGCTGTTTTGTTAGAGGCTCCAAAGGAGGTAAAGGCTTGATCCATAGGCAGGCCAAGAACTCCTCAAAATGCAATCTGTTCTCTGAAAACCCACAAATGAGCAGTGACACACTGAGCATCAACACACATTAGCTTGGAACATGAATGGCATGTGGCTTTTGCAATACCCATTTATGAAAGGGCAAAAAGTTTTGGTTACAATGAGTGTCAAGAACACCTTTCCCATTGTATGCAATATGATCAAGAGCCAACACTTTACTCCATGACTACAACAGCCTCAGTGAGTCCTTTTTGACCCCTCCCACCGGGCACTGGCAGGCAGGGATGTTCCCTTGAGCTGGGACACCTCTGAGGGTCACTCCTCCAGGCACAGACCTTGTACCAACAGCGCATCTTTGCTGAGTGACCAGGGTCACACAGCCCTGTAGCACAATTTGTGCCTGGGTAGTTTTGAATCACTTTTCAAAGGACTGTGCTGTACAGTAAGAGAGTGAGCTTTCCCTCCAACTTTGTTCAGTTGCACTTTTGGAACACTACATTAAGCCCACTTCTGGTGATACTTTCTGACAGTGCTTCTTTAAGTGATCTAAATCACCAATTCAAAGCAAACATGCCATCAGCAAGATCCTAAATCAGGATTCACAGCAGGACTGTGCCTTCTTGTAAAGTTTCTTCTGTGCTTAACCAGAGTCAGGATGTGCTAACAACTTGCCTTCTACTCTACATTGCTAAATGTGAAATGTTTTTATATTATACAGCAATAAAACTATATTTTCAAACCACCTTTTTAAGGTGATTTGTTCATTATCCAAAATATCTCTGATGAATTCTACTATCACATTTTCTGGATCAAAGATATTGTGTCAAAGTGGAGTTTGGAGGGAATAAGATGATAAAGTATTGCACAAGAGAAGGGTCCATGATTATAAGAGAAACAGCAGCTAATGCAGATTAACTCTAGACTGACAGCTGGTTTAAATTTCAGTGTTTACTCATACAAAATATCAAATACTGAAAGACGACCAGAAAGATTCAAACTGCATTAGTTTTGTAAATCAAGGAAAAAACAGAATCTCTTACCTAACCCTATGCAGCTTTCTTATGCACACCACACTAAATTGTTCTATGTAATAGCTTCACAAATTAAAGAAGTAATTAGGCATATCAAATCAAATAGAACTGTTAACATATTTAGTTTTCCATGTGGACATGAGAAATGTTGAATTTTGAGTAACATTTCAAATAATTTTTCCTGACTGAGATGATGATCTGGGTTAAGCAGAACTTCCATGTTCCATAGCTATTTATGAACACTGCCCATCTAAAGGTAATAAAAGGCAACGTCATCAGAACCTTGCAGCACATGATTGTTCTTTCTGGGAACTCATCGTTTCCAGTTCATGTGACAATCTGATTGCCACATATAGCATTGCAGATGGGATTACACCATATGCACACACTGACTGCTCACAACCTGGGAAGGCTCCATGTTCTGCTTTGACAATTAAAAAAATGAATGAAAAATTCAAGGAATTCTATACAGATACCACAGCCAGAATTATAAAGCCTGCCCCAGTGAGACTCACAGATCTGTTTACATCATCAATGACATTCTATGAGGTTTTGGCAAGCACATAAAATTCTAAACCCACCATGACTTTTACCTCTGAGGTCTGCTCTCCTTCAGAAGTCTTTACTTCTTAATCAAAAAACCCAATTTATTTGTTTTTTGGTCAGAAGTGTGGATCAGGTTCACTAATGAAAAGTGACACAAAATACTGCAGGTACCACCTGGCTTAGCTTTGGAGCTACTGAGAATTATCAAACCAGCTACAGGACCCACTTCAGCCTTTAGTTTCCCTTTCAGCTTTCACAGTGATCAGGTCAGGCAAAATCTAGACAGCCTATTTCCAGACAGAGTATGGGGAAATACAAGTACCATGAATAAACAGGAAGTTCTCAAATACAAAAGTGGTACTAAAGGATGAAGTCATAAAACTACAATGATCTTGAATACTTTAATAGAAAAGCCTGTTAACTCAAAATATGACCTGAAATTTCTTCTACCAGGTAGAAACAGAGAAGCAAAGAGAGCTGTGGACTGGCTGTTCAGTACCATTCCTAAATAAAACTGTGATAGGGAAAATGAAGAGAACATGTAAAAGACGGAAGATCATCCAAGATAAAAAAAAAAAATAAATAAATACTCAGTGGTTATGAAATTAATAGAAGATTTTGAAGCAGCCAAAAAAGACAGACATTTTGGAATACTATTCACACATAAAATAAGGAGAAAACTAATTTATACTAGCTTATATAAAGTATTAGGAAAGTGATATAAATCTACTAGGAAATCCTTTCTGAGTTCTAATCTGAAATGGCTAAAATACTTGCAGTAAAAACTGGAACTACTGCCTACAAGGGATTCAGCAAAAGTGAAAGCACTGTGCTGGCAAAATGCAATTTGCTACAATCAGTAATTCTTTCTAGTCATGATTAAGTAAAGTGAACTAGATTAAGGGAAATAGCTCTAACATTAATTGCTCTTAAGTCTTAGGTGCCTACATTTTTACAAACTTTTAAAAGAAATGTAAACTTTAACTCAAATGTCTTTTGGCACTTTTTTTTAGTTGCAAGTAAGTGAATTTGTGTTAAAAAGTACTGCTGATATCCACAAAATCTTTTTGCCTATCCAGAGCCTGGCATGCTGCTAATGCTTTCCCTGCTAAACCAACAGGATCAAAGAAATTTCAGTCTTCAAAGTAGCCTTGAACTTCACAAGTACCATGTAAAGCTTTGCCTTTCTCTAGGCACTCAGTTCATGCTGGTGTCTCTATAAAATAGATTTGTTCACTTTCTGGAGGTGGGGAATATAATAATCATATCTCTTTTTTAATAATAATTTACACTTGCTTTGATTTCTCCAGGTATCTCTGTGTATCACATTATTAGTCATAAACTTGGTGAAAACACTTTTAAAACATTTGATTTCAGAGAAAACCTAGGAGAAATACTACAGTAACAGAAAGCAAGAGTATCCATATTAATGTGTGATACTTCTGCTAAAATAACTGGATCAGTTTTCACTAAACTCCTCTGTGCATTAAAAAAAAGAGACAGGTAAGGCAGTTCCACTGAAAAAAGAACTACATGAAAATTTCAGATCTGAATTTTTGTCAAAATTTTAATTGAGCTTTATGAACTTTAAAAGGTTCAAATCCCAGATTTACGTATTTTATCAGTCCCTAATTTAAAAAAACACTCTCACCTACATTGAAAATTTCTGCTGCTTCCAGCTGAGTGCATAAGATCTACTGTCATTTTGAGCTAAAGGTCATAATGAAATGGAAGAATAATGTTAGGGTACTGTTTCACTGCCATTATTCATTGTATTCAATACCCTTATCCTGGTTTAACTAATCAGTCCTTCCACTTGAATATGCTCTGCATGTGAGATCCTGCAGCAAACACCAGAGCAGGTTTCTCCACAGTCTGGACACTGCAGAATAAATGCTTACTGGTGCCCCTGATTGTGACCCTGGTTACATCTCTTAAATCTGTACTTTTTAAATTTTATTTATCATACTAACTATATATAAATATATACTAATATATAAATATTGAATACTGCAGACTGATACTATCTGAAAGAATTACAAAGAGTAAGTGTGTGCTCTTTTTCCAGACCACAGCTCTTATCAAAAGTCTGTGTTGAGAAGTTCTGCCAGGTATCTATAAGCTGAGAAAGATCTTCACAAGGATATTAAAATAACTTTTCTTGCTCCACCTCTTTCTTGTGTCCCATCAAGAGAGACAGACTTGTAAGAAATAGCTGTTCATTTAAGAAGAGCTGACCTTACCAGACTTGCTGAAATTTTATGCTGGAGATTAAGCAGTCAATGTCAACCAAAATACTGGGATACAATAGCTGAGCTATTGCTGAGTCACAGGATAATAATACGATTAAACAGGGTGGATTTCTTTGCCAATGGCAGACGAAAAAACATCTGTTCTCTAATGTGCATGGATGAGAAAATCTGCAGAACAGAAAATCCCTTCTACAATCTTAGTGCAAGAGTCTACTTTGACCCCTGGTTTATACTCTTGAGGGCTTCACATTTGCTTGGTAAACTGAAGAGTTTTGATATATGCCTAACAAAAAAGCAAGCTGGCAGGCATTGGAATTCTTCTCTTTGGGTTTTTCTCTGCTGCTCTGTATGTGCCTCTCATACATACTGCATCAAGGCCCCAGCAGGACTGTAGTGCTGATGTGCATATTAATAAAACAGCTTTGTTCAAGAGCAATTATCTTGGTCAAGCAGCCTGCATTTTACAGGGTTCAAAGGGACAAGGGTAGTACCAGGGGAATAACAAAATGAAAAGGTGACTACATGGATATGCCTGTGTATGTCAGAAACTTAATGTTTCCACTTGTAAATAGGTTCATCATGTTACTTCAAAGCAGGAACTCAGGAGAGTAAAATCTCGAGTACTCAATTCTGCTTTTTATTGGTGGTAAAGAAGTCAGACATGACAATTTGGCAATGTGGATAGTTAATTTGCCTAGAGCACTTTATGAATATTAATCCTGACACATACAGAGACACTGTACTATTGAATAACAAAGGAGAGAGAGATCACATATTTAAAACCAAACCCAGAGACAAAAGGACTGGGCCACTGAGGTGGAACTTCATTTCTGTTACTAACATTGGCTGGATGGACCGTGAGCATTTGTGCATCCCATGGCAAAGCAGCATTGTTAGGCTGCAATCTCTAACTGAAGTAATCAGACCCTTTAGTGTAGATGTAGCTAAAGTCCAAGAGGTTAGCAATAGGCCCCATAGTGCATGTGATTAAAAAAAAAAAAACAAAAAACTATGCAACTTCACTTTCTTAGTCTCTACTTTTTTTTTTTTTAGTCCACTGTGCATTGTTTTTAAAACTCTAGTATTTGTCAAGAAAGATTGACAGATCACCCCCCTGGAACTTCAGCTACATGGGGGCTTTTCTACTAACTACTGCACCATATAAAAGCTACAAATGTTAACTTCTACAATCATTTATATAATTTGAGTCATTATAGAGTAATGAATGCTTGGAAGCTCACTAACTCAAGCATGTTCTCTTGTGGCTGTGCTGGGCACTCAGCAGGGCTATTTATACAATGGGGACCCAGCCAAGTCCCAGCACCTTGAGGCATGCTGCTTTCAGTATGTCCTGCTGCCACCTACTTGCCATTCAGCCCAGCACAGTGCAGCCAAATCTCTGCTGCAAATTGTCTTTTTCTGGCCTCGTTCTATTGGAAAAAATCAATGAGTGCCAGTTGGCACACAGGCTGCTTCACTTGATTTTTAAGTACTCCTTCAAAGTCCTAGTGCTAGTCTTGGAAGTATTTGCAAAACAACCTCATGTCCAGCTCTTGAAGTTTTGCTCCTATCTGTGGCCATTTTTTCACTTGTGACATGCACTGAACGTGTTGGGATTGTGGCTGTCCTGGCTGAGAGTCACTGTAAGCCCATCCCAGGTACAAGATGGGCCAGCTCAGCCTCCAGAGGAGATGACTGAGAGGGGACCTCACCAATGTGCAACAGGCAGCTCCTCCCTCACCTTCCTCTGTCTTGCAGGGGGGAAAAAATCCCAACCAAACAAATCTAAATGTCAACACCTCTCTAGTGAAAGAGCAAAAATATAGGATTCATTAATGGCATCTCCAGACCAAGGGCAAGATAGGAAGATATTTAAAGACCCAACTCTAACCTTATTATGCCCTACATTGCTGTAGGAATGCACCTTCATTGGTTGAGGACAGGGAAATTCCTCTTTTCTGCTCTTCGAGAAAACCCAAAAGGAGAAGAAACAAAAATGGTAACTAGAATACAAGTAGATACAGCAAAAAATGGCTGTTATTTGTTCAGCATTAGTACAGAAACATATTGTATGCACCAAATCCTCAGGCTGAACAGAAAGGCAGATTCAAATATCCAGAGCTCAGGAAGCTGCAAGGCTGGACACAGCAATCAAAAGCTTCAGAGCTGGAAGGTTCATCACCTCTCTGTAGCACAATACAGGCCTGCAAGAGCACCCCCCACAAACACCTGCACATCCACAGCATTAATAATCAGCCCCTGCTGCCAGAAATTCTTCATTCTGCTGTTTCACTTGAGACATTTGCCAACGGTCCTAACTCCAGAAAGATAAGGCTAATATTCAGTGTTTGACACCAGCTGGAAGGAAAGAAAGCTCACAGAAAGCAGGTCTCCCCTGTTAAATGCAGAAAACATGGATGATCTACGTGCCCTTCTTGAACTGCCATCACATCTCACTCCTTCCTCCATCCTAACACCAACACCTCTGTACACCAATTCATCAGTCACAGCATCTTACAGTCAATCAGTGAAAGCAGTCTGAATCTTTCAGTGAATGATAAACACATCCACACATTGCCCTGAAATTAATGTGGTGGTCAGGAAGAACATGTGTGCAGTTTGCTGTTCTGATAATCACTGCAAAGCTCTGTTACCAGCAACATTAACCCAAGTGAATGCTCACTTACTACAGCAGCAGCACTCTTCCCTATAGAAGGTCACCTACACCACTTATCACAGATTTTATTAGTTTGTAACATCAAGAGAGATTGATTAATTAGTTAAAACCCAAAAGTTGATAGGAAAACATTATTTTCCAAACCTGAAGAGTGGTGCTTTGCCAGATTTATAAGCTTGCCAGGATTTTTAATTGTAATAATGCATCAAATTAAAGCATGCCAGATGAACTCCTTCTGTATTAGAGATAAGAAGCAGATAAAGGTATTTATATGTAAGCTCCAGTGGAAATACCAATGTGCATAAAACACCACAGGCAGAAATAGATATTTCTTTACTTGAATGAGTTAAACTTGCTTAACTTTAGTTTTCTGTTTACTATATTCAAAACATTTTCCATCTTAAACACATCTTTGCCTGTAAAAGGCTGTCAGTATTAAAGCAGAGACTGAAAAATACCATCTGGCATAAAAAGCCACACTGAGTCCAGCAGCGCCTCATATGAAAACTATTGTCCCAGGTAGGTTATAAAATTAAACACATTACAAATAAAAAGGCAGAAGGCACGTGTTTATAGCAAAAACTTGAAGAACTAATGAGGAAAGGAGGGATAACAGAAGGGTATGCCCTTATGGAAAAGTTAGCTCAGGCCTTCATGTGAAAGAAATCAGAAAACTCCAGATAGTAGCATTAAAAAAATGTATTTGCTAAATTTGGAGAAGCTCTGACATTATTACACACAAGTTTTTCCTTGTCTATAAGAATAGTGGCCTAAATAATGGTTTCTATTTCTATATACTTAGCTGATAATGTCTAATATTCGTGTATTTTCAGTGCTGCTCCAGCACGATCAGCACTGCAGCACAAGGATCTTGGTTCAGGAATTTACAGCCCATTTTCATGCTTCTTGAAGATTTCTCCAGGTTTATCATCCAACTGTTATTGACTAAAGCTTATTGCTTAGTGTCTCTCAAGCTTTTCGCAGCGCATTTTCATTTCAACTATGATGAATAATTTAGAGTAAAATATGCCACATCATTGTTCACTCTGTGAACAGTAATTCAGGAAACCAGCAAATCAGCACAGACTTTACATTGCTTCAAAAGTTTATCCTCCCTCAAAACCTGACATTTTCTACTAATTTTACTTTCTACTGATATGAATCCTTCTTGCCTTCATGTAGGTTTTCTTACTGCTAAGAAATACTAGCTGGCACACAGCAGTAACATCTCAGCAGCTGAGACAGAACTGACAAAATTATTTTTCAGAATGGCTCTAAGAAGTGTTTTAAAATCATAAGAAGCAAACACAAGAGGTATGTTGTCAAACGGAGCAAGTAATTTTAGAGTAATGGTCAGGGTAAAAGGAATGTATTGCGAGTTGTGCAACTAGAAAGACAGTAATGAGAAAAAGATTATGGGACTTGCTTCATGGAGCTCTCCACACACACTAGCTCTCCTCTGGCCTCACTGTTACAAAGAGTTGCATTCCTGGAGTAGAGATAATGGAAATAAAGTAGGTTGGTTTGCAGTACAAGAAAGCTGAGCAGAATCTTCCTGCACAGTCTTGTGTGACACTAGTCATAGCAATTTTTTCTTTTGTCACAGGTTAGTGTAAAACAAAATAATATGAGCCTCCCTGATTTAAAAAAACAAACAAACAAAAAAACCCACTACACACAAAAAACAAAACATTGAACCACAAGTCAACCAAACAAAACCCTCAGAAAATGAAAATTAAAATGAGACATTTGGACACAAGTCAAAGAAATCTATGGTTCTGCACCACATCTAGACAGTATCCTATAGCTGTCCTACCTGCAAGTACTGTGCATTTATAGCACCCAGCATCATGGCATCAACAAGAACTCAATGTGACTATGAAATCTGTATGTTGTTACTCTGTTAGTGTATATTATATTAGTGTAAGAAATGAGAAAGGGTTCATTTCAGCACTTGTTCATCACCTTACCACAACAGCAGTAATTACAGCTGTGGAATGATGTATGGAAAGAAAAGTAGCCTGGAGAATACCAAGAAAGCAATTTTCAATATACACAGTTGTTAAATATTATAACTATACTACGTTCAGCTGCAAAAACCTCAGCTGCCAATGCAGACATCTCTTTATTACTAATGAGACAGTGCAATTCTTTATGGTGTGTTTGCTTCAAAGAAAATAACTAGTTTAGTTTATTTTTAATTAGTCTCAAAAGGAGGTTTTCATTGAGTAGGAGATTCTCAAATGACAAGAGAAAACAGAAGACTCAGCATAAGTGAAGTGAACTAGAACCAGAGGAAGAGAAGCTGAGTCTCTACTGGACAGGTTTGCCAATATCCCAGCAATTCAAAGTCACTTAGAGTAGAAGCATGCAGCAAGTGTCTCATTATATTAAGGCAACTGCCACCTCAGAGGAAGTTGCTGACATAAGGTTTGTGCATGAAAGAAGTTTTAGCAATTGCTGTAGGGGGTTTTGTTTGTTTTCTTTAAAAAGACAAATTAGAATTCATCCCACAAAGGGTAAAGTTTAAAAATGCCCAAATCCATTAAGGAAAGAATGGGACCCCATTCTTCCAATGGCAGCAGCTCCTTGGGTTTGATACTTGGAGGAAAGGAGTAGGTGAATGCTAGCTATAGAACCACTAATCATGCCTTAATTATAAAGAATGTAGCACATGCTAGGCAAAAAAAAGGAATTAGGGAAATGAGCTTGAAACATGCTGAAAAGCATATTCTAAAATTTTCTTTTAGCAGGATCAGTATTTTAGATGGACTCCAACTTCTAAAAGAGAAATTGAGTAATTCTGTAATAAGAGTAGATAGAGTAAATAGAGTAATTCTGACTAATAAGAACTAAAAATAATTGTTTAAACATTAGTCTATTTTGTCAAGTTTGAATGAACTAAGGAATTTTTATACATAAAACTAGTTAGAGACCAGGAAAAATAACTCTTATCAAAAACCAAAATAAACCAGAGCAATAAACGCACAAGGACAGGATAGAATGTAACTGCATATGACTGTGGATTTTTTCAGAGCTTTTTTGCCCTGCTAATAAGAACAGCAGAACTGTCATGTTTACCTCCACAGAGAAAAGAAGTGAATGACTCCAAATCAAATAAGCAGCTATCAGAGAAGTATTGTTTGACACTGTCTGCAGGGCTCTTCATAGCAGTCAGTGAAGCTTAGCTTTCCTATCAACATTTTCATGAGATTCAACCTCTTTCTGACAATCTCAAAGTGATAATGCTGCTAATTTACTTGTCTTAAAAAAAAAATCTTACAATCTTGCTTTTTTTTCTAAAATCCCATAAGATGCTGTGGAGTGAAAAGATGAAAAATATCTAAAGAAATGACACACAGTGTACAAATGCAGGGTGCCAGGAATCAGTATCAGGAACTCAGAGAAGAAATCACAAATACTTCCCTAAACCAAACAGTTGCCACTAATAATAGTCAGGACCAAAAATGTGACATCCTTTATGCACATGGTTAGACATCTTGCAATACCACAATAGAAACCAATTAGATTAATGAACTCAAAAAATAAAATTGGTTTCTGTCATTAACTACTGGAAAAGTAAGTACCAGTTATTTTCACTGTTTTGCTCTTTTGATGGGAGCCATTATCATTTCAACTGGTTTTAAAATCCTTTTTGTATCTAACAACCAAGAAAGAGGGAACATCCTGTAATCCAACAGCAGTGCTTGCTTACAGAAATCCATCATTAGCAAGTTATGCATGCTTTTTCTTCACCCATTTCCTTTTACTTGCCAGTAGCACAAAGGCCATTGTTGACTATTCCATTAAGTGATCCTGGACAGTTTGCTGGATTTAGTTGATATCTGATTTAGTTTATCAGTTGAGTTTGAGTTGGGACTGTTACAACAAAGTAAGTTAATGGCAGTTGCTTGTTTCAGTCAAGGCACTGCTTCCCATGTAGAAGCACCCTTAGCACATGAACACTGCAAGGCTCATGGTAGCAGGCAAAGATGCATGGCAAATGTAAATTTTCATAACCAGCATAAATCTTAACATGTGCAAATGGATATTTGCTTTGCCAGTATTCAAACCTGTAAGCTGAGAAACTCATTTCCTAATGAGCACTCATAAGTTACAAAAACTCACTTGATCTAATGGGTGTTTAGTCTCCTCAGATCAATAAACTATGAATAGCTGGGCCATTTCAAAAACAGATGCACCTTTATACCACCTAAATCATTAAAAGCTTCTGTTTTTGTGAGTAAGTTGTATTCCAGCTTTAAAAATCCATTTTATATTTCTTTTTTTATTCATTGGACAATTCAGTTAAACTGATGCTTTGCTGTGGTATATAGGTCACTTGCATTTGCTTTGAAGTACTTTATAAACACAGCAGCAAGCTGAAGCCTTTATAAATGTTCTCCCTCATCTTGGTTGTATTAGAGTCCATTTGAGGTGCTTAACAATCAATGCACTTGTAACACTTAAACTAGAAAAGAAAGAAGTTTGATTTAGACTCATAAAATATTCATATTGGGTCATACCTTGTAAGTCTCCAGAAGATAAAGGCAGAGAGTTTGTCAAGATAGGACAGCAGCTGTATTCACCTATGATGTATTAAGACACAAATGATACAATTTGAAATTACATTACCAATCAGATTTACTGTTCTAATTGCCTTACTGAGGTAAAAAACCCCAAAACCATAGAGTCTATACAGTCTAGTTCAAAAGCAGACATTTAAAACAGCAGTAATACTGCTGCTAATAATAAATAATATATAAATAATAAAAATAAATACCATTTATTTGCCTATTGAATCTATAATTTCTGTTCTAAAACACCAATTATTCTAGTATGTTATTAGTGGAAGTAGCATACTACTAATAGAAGTAATAATAGCACTTTTCAATTATTGCACATGAAACAGTGCAACTTTCAGACAACTGGAATATTTTCTTCCCATATATGCTAAGTCTGAGGGGTCCAAGATGTTTCTGCAAAAATGTCAGAAACATTTTTCATTTCTAAACAGCAGCAGTACTCAGAATGCAAAAGCCATTAGATGCTTTCCCCATGTATTTCTTATTAACAGCAATGTCTGAATTTTATAAAGCACAAATCCTTACATTTTGGCTCTAATAAAAACAGACAGCAGTGTAAATGGTCTCTATTGATAAAGAGGCTTCATTTTACTCCTTAAAAATCAGATTAAAACTGGGAAAAAAAATTTCTACTGCTCAGCCACTGAGAACTTGGCCCATTAGACTTATAACATATGCTGAACATAAGTGAAATAGAATAATTAAAACTACATTATTAAATTGAACAAAATGGAAGCCACTAGTGTTATTCTGGTTTGCTAAGCGAAGGGTTAAAACTTTTCTAATTGTCTTTCTTTGGTTTCAAAATTGGCCCCTCCAACTCTCTGCATTTAGCAATATACTGCTTTCCAGATAACTACAAGAGTTTATTAACATTTCCTAACTTTTTCCCTTACTAATGAATTGATAAAGTAGAAAAACATTTTTTGCCTAAAACCAGATAAAATACCTAGAGGAAAAATGCTGAAATAGCAATAACTAACTAGAGTGGCTTCTTTTGTCTTTTACTCTGTTTTAAGGAAAACCCCTTACCTGCTAAATTCCTGTCCTCTTGCAAGCTAACTCTCACTCTAATGATCTACAAAGTATCTCACTCAATAGAAATCCTTTCCTATTTATATCTTTTTGTATCATTCAATTCAATTGCTGGCGCAATTGCAGTTAGGGCCTAATTAGTTTTCATTCATTACCTATCTGGGTTGATTTGGCACAGCTGGGTTTTTGGTAGCAGGGGAGGGCCACAGAGGTAGGTTCTGCGAGAAGCTGCTGGAAGCTTCCACCGTGTCCAACAGAGCCAATCTCTGCTGGCTCTGAAGTTGGACATGCTGCTGGCCCAATTAGAGAGGTTGGTAACACCTCTGTGATGTCATATTTAAGCAGAAAAATGAAAACAGCACACATGAATTTTTTTTCCCAAGGATGATAAGGAGCTGCTGCTGGGGGCTCTTGCTTCCAGAGACAGAGAGACAGAGGGTCCTTGCTTCCAAATTAGAGCAGCCCATCCCCAGAGGACTGCACCCTGTGGATGAGTGACCCACAGCACAACACTTTTGGGAACACTGCCTGTGGGAGGAACTCACAGCATAGCAGAGAACAGACTCCTCTCCCTGAGTGAACAGGAAATTTTGATGAACTGGCCAAAACCACCACTCCCTGTCTCCCTGTGCTGTTGGTGATAAAGAGGGCTGGGAGGGGCAAAAAGTGTTTTAAAGGCTTATATTACTTCACATTATCCTCTTCTGACTCAGTTAATAATAAATTTACCTTATGCCTTTAAATTTGAACCTTTTTTGCCCTTAGAGTGTTTTTCTCCCAGTCCTTAACTCATCTGCCCAACTGCAGCAGAAGGTGGTGAGAAATTACTTTCATGGGTACCTGGCATTTGGCAGTGTCAAACCAGGACACTCTGACACTTTCAGCTGTGCCTCTCAGTGAACCCAGGGTCTTCTACTAAACTGAATTGTCATGTGCTCTTTGTCCCTGACCCTTACAGAGAGACAACTCAGCCTGCATCCTACAAACAGGATTTACTTCAATAACACATTGGCATCAAGTCCATCACTGCAATCCAAAAGGAGCCACCCAGCAGGTCCCCACCACTGGGGCTGTTCCCCTGCCCTTTCTGTCAGCAAAGCTCCTCCTGGGCCCAGCCCTGCACCCGGAGCAGGGTGGGGCTGCTGTGTGGTGCCATCCATGTCCAAGCTGCAGGTCACTACTGAAGCAGGAAAGGAGACTCACTTTTGGCAGTTCTGCTCTAACTCAGGAGTTTGCAGTTGCACTCAAGAGAATGAATTAACATAAATGCCAATTTTCTGTGCTGAATAATGGCCCAAATTCAATAACTTTTCCCTTGATTTAGGAACTCCATGGAGGCTGAGTTTAACCTTCTCATCAGGCCTGTGGGCGTAACTCTTCCTGCCTTGTTTCTGACTTAGCACAGCAGCAAAGAGAGAACACAGCAGCAAAGACTGGGAATTAACAGCCTCTGAAATGTCATGTTTCCATTTGATAAGAAAAAGCAACTAGCAGTTGAAGATTACTTTAATTGCAGTCTCATGTAGTAGCCAAGATTATAATCTCTCATATTCACCACTTAACACTGCAGCACTGGTTTGGCACAGAGGTCCACAGCAAAGTTTATTTAATATAAATGACTGAGCATCTTAGAATCAGGAAGGGAAGAATTTTTAGAAAGTATCCAGCCTGAATTAATGTTATAATGCAAAAGTAGCAAAAGTTTCTTCACTCTTTAGACACAGCAAGATTCTTAAAATGCTCATAGAAGAAGTTTACAGTGTGAAGCCAAATACAGACCTTTAGAGATAATGCTGGAATTCAAAACCACACTTGTGCTTTACTTTGTCACAAAGTTATGAAAATGAGATAGACTGAAAAACTCACAGATGAAACCAGGGGTTACCTGAGACCTTGATCTCTCTCCTCCTGATGCAGCTACATTGTCATAGAAACATTTTTTTAACTTTATATACAATTCCTGTGCATGTCTCAGGTGTCCCTGTGCAGGTATGGGGGCCACAGAGAATGAAGTTGAGCCTGGGAAAAAGGGTGGGAGAAAGTGTTTTAGCTTTTTCTTTGTTTCTTGCCATCCAACGCTATTATAAACTAAATTCCCTTTTCCCAAATCCAGCCTAATTCCCTGTGATGGCAGTTGGTAAGTGATCTCCAGATCTTTGTTTCCACTGATGGCTTTTTCACCTTCCTTTCTTCCCCCATCACACTGAGAAGGGGGAGTGAAGGAGTTTCAGGATGAGCAGCTGGACAGAATCACCCCATCACTCATATGGCACCCAATGCTGGACCCAACCCACAGCTCTGATATTACAAACAGTTTATGCTCTACAGCTGAGCTAGCTGGCCATTCACAGGGTGGTATGGCCAAGCTTAACCCACAGGGACTTTTCTATGTGCACAGAAATCTCCTGCTTTCAGAGCTGGTTGAGGCTGCAAAGGTTTTCATGTGGGAAAATGTTTGGAGGACAAAAATAAGAAATGCACTGCATTTTCTTTGTAAGCTCTGAGATCATCACAAGTTCTCTGACCAAACACACTTTCAGTTCTTATCTCGATCAGTCCCATCATGTTCTCAGACTTCTGGCACTGAAAAATCTTTCCAAGTGATGAAGAATACTGCAACCAAGATATCCCATAAATATGCTGCATCTGCAAAATGCAAAATTCAAATTAATCATTTGCCTGGTTTTCCTCACAGATCCTGGCATTTTTTGGGTAAAATGTCCTGGAGTTGTTAATGAAGTTTGTGTTTAGCTTACACTACATCTTTGTTAAAATTTGTACATCAGTTCTAACTGGGGTGGATTAAAGGCATAACACTTAGCAGTCAACTGTAGCCATGACAGTGACTCATAGCAATTTTTTGTCTTTTTCTTGAAAATGGCAGTATTTAAATGTAGCTACTCAATAACTATTGTGTTGTATATGTGGTTACATTATGGGTAATGATCTGGAAAAGCAGCGTTTGGGACAGGGGTTTTCCCAACAAGAAGCTTTTGTAGCAAAATAGGCAATTAATCTTCAAATAGAGCATGTAAAAACAGGTGTTCAGTGACACACAGATTGGTGGCATTGCTATTGAAACATCTTGTTTCCTAGTGTGTTGGCATCAGTGTGGAGAAACGAGAATGTTTCTGCAGTTCTCCATCCAAAGCAGACCGACACCTTTATAAATAACTTTTGGTTCTCAAGACAACTCTATCTACATCTTCATGTATCATGGAAATTCTAACATTAGAATCTGTTCATCTGAATGGAAAATGCAGACTAAAATTAGTCACAAACCATCTGCATCTGTGAGCTGTCATACACAACTTCAAAATCTATATTCCTACATTTTGTGCTTGAAATAGAATAAAATAAAGGAACAACTTCTTTACACATGAAATCTGTGGTTCAAGAAGTTAGCATGCTGCTTAAGCTATATTCTGCTGTCGAGAAATCATTGTCTCTGGGTAGTTCTGTTCACCACCTAATCACTCATTTTCACATATTCGGAGGAAAAGCAAACCACATGCTAATATGAAGGAAAAAATAAGTATGTTTTGGCCTGAAAAATTAGATTATCACCTTGGTAAATGCATAAGTACCGCTTTCACAGTTGGTATGTGAATTAATGTAATTTCTTTAGACAAGATTTGCAGTGGTCATAGTCTGCTGGTTTAACAGCTGATTTGCGTTTTCATGGTGACACAGACAAGGCCTTTTCCAGTTCATAGGAGAAGCTGCCAAAGAAGGGAATGAGACCAACAAGACCTAAATGTGAACCTAACTACAAACTACTGAGGTGTGTATAGTGAGGAGGGAAGGAAGTTTTCTGTGTATTTAGGCATTTTAAGGAATGCCCTTGTTGATGGGAGAGCCCTTCACTGATGATCCATTATATTCCATTGCCAGGCCAACTTCTCAGATGGTAAAACAAAAAACTGGCAGAGCACTATCCCAGTTGGTAAAGCTTTGCCAGTACACAGAAACATGGAGAGGGCTTCCTACCTTCTAGCAAGAAAAAGATCTTCTTTTCTTTTGTAATTACTTTCAGTTATCTTAAGCATTTGCTGCTTTAATTTATTTTCAGAAAAGAAGGGCAGGTGTTGGCTCTTTTTAGAATAGTAAACCTGAGAACTTAAATTATTTAATGCTCTACATAGTTTGTAACCTAAGGATGTTTTGCTCTGTCAAAAGGGGGTCAGCAGAAGTCAACAGAGCACGTGCAAGGTCTGATGGCCTTTTGTAAATTTATTATTATTATTTTAATTTAGATTTTAAAGCCTAAAATTATTCTTCTGGTTTTCCTTTTAAAATAATGAAATAAGCCAAACTGCCAGTCTGATAGAAATGTTGCCAAGCTCACATTACAAAACACACTGTCCAAGCTTTGATGTCTAGTCTAACATCACTAATGTACTTAAACACAAAGAAGAAACAATTTATTTTGAGAATTACCTCTCCTCTAGGGAGATGTGCAAATTACACTGAGTCAAATGAGGAATATAAATCTTGCAAGTTACTCTTGTGATGAAAAGAACTAGCTGTAGTTCTTCATATGTTTGAGACTGACTGGTGGCTTTTAAAAATGCATATTCATTAGCAGCCCTGCTTTCTAAAATCACTTTATGATCTGGTCACTATTTAATACAAGAGCAGCTAGATACAAGTTAAATTTATGCCTATCCTTTAAATGATGGATGTAGAAACAGGTTTGCACAGTACAGCAACTGTGTTCACACAAACTCCCTATCAGTTCAAGACTTCTGTCTGAGTGATTTCCAATGCAGTCCGTTCCAGGCCAAGGAGCTGAAGGACAGAAACAAATGTCTCTTACATTTCAGGTGATTTATGTTATTTTCTGAAGTATTTGTCACCTGCACTGATATCCACAAGCTCAACTTGTAGGCAAACGTATTCTGCAGTGCATTTGGTAGGGAGTTCAACAAATAAAGCTATTTTCAGTGCATGCTGTTCGCCATGAATAAGCCTGGTATTTCATATATCAAAATTCAGAACTAGACTTATGGTCCAAATTAAGCTTCAAAACACCAAGGTGTATATATATAAGGTACCCATTCCCAGCCAAAAGTTACATTTTTCATTCTAATGAAATATCAACAAGCTTCCCTTCCATGAATGTTTACAATAGTTTTTTAATCATGTCACGAAAATTAATAAAAATTCTTCCCTTAATATTTATAGGTTAATATATTTAAAGACTCTAGTAAGGAAATTTTTATAATAACCTAAAGAAATCTCATCAATTTATTTCCCAGAAACATGTGATAAAAAATAGCTTATATCCCAAAAATAATTTAATATTACAGAATAAAATAGCAATATTCCTCAACCTCATAAAAAATCTCAACACTGTTCCAACAGGCATTGACAAGAACAGTCCATTTTGAAAGAACAACCAAACCTACCACTACCATAAAAGTGAAGAATATAATTAAAAGAAATAACAAAAAAAAAAGAGAGAGAATATTTTTATTTATATACATCAGATATAGGGAGAGACAGAGATAGAGATATAAACTACATTCACCTACAAGAAAATCAGTATGGAAACTGCCCACTGTTCTCTGCAATAAATATTGTTCATTTATCATCTTTGATTCTGGATACTGAACCCCCTGACTTTCAATTAACTCGTACAGATTAACTCTAACTCATATAGATCTTTCTCTAACTGCCTCACCTTACAAATTGGAGAATATTTGTATTCATCAGAAACAACCCATAAATCACCCATATCATTATCCCCTCAAGAGGTCAGACATTGTCCAGGGAATATCCTGGAAAAAACTGTTCTGACAGATTAATAAGCAGAAAGCATCTAGCGTGAGCACCCAGAGATTCAGGGCTAGGACTGAGAATTTGTCTTTACAGGGCAAATTCCAAGTCTCTGAAGCCTGACCATGCCCTTTCAAGAACCACGTCTGCTCCAGTGACCAAACTTCCAAGTAATTTCTATGGAAAGAGGATCAAGCTCTAAATATTCAGAGTTGCAGTTGTTTCAAGTGATGAGAATTACAGATTTCCATGTGGAAGATATAAAGCTGATTTACACAGTCTGCCTATAGTGAGATAGAGCAGCTGGCGTCATCCCTCTAGAGGAAAATTATAGGGTGGTGGCCTCAGTCTAGAGCTCTGAGTGCAGGGGAGCATTCTAGGCAGGACTTTGAGGGAAGAAAAGTCACTTTGCACTGCTGACATAAATGGATTACAGCTGTTGCCCTCTGGAGTGAGCCTGCTGCCCACTATAACCAGCATCAGGTGCAGAGTCCAGCAGGGGAGGCTGCACAGCTGACCTTGCTGAAAACACAGAACCCCAAGGATATCCTCACAGTGCACAAATTCCCTTACTTTTGTTAGCATCCTTCTGACAGCTGCCTATTATTGTGCCAAGGCCCAATGTGCTACTTGTTTCAAAAATACCCAGAATTCTGTCTTGGGTGCCATGCCCATTCCTACTTCTGGAAAATGGAAATAAAATTTCCTGGGCTGCCTTTGCAAATGTTGCTTCCCTGCTCGCTAGAACTAAGAAAATTTAGGTACAGCTCTCTTTCCATTTTTCCAAAAGATAAAATGAAGCATAACAGGAATTAACCTGGATATAAAATGTGCAAAAAAGAAACATGCACTTGACTTTTTTAGGGCTAGAAAATGTCTTTTCCTATAAAGTTACGCAGATACTTAGAGGCAATCAAAGGGCATGCAATAGTGGACTTGCTCTAGTACAAATAAAATCACTCCATTAGTTCTACTGTTTTATGTAACCATTTGATCTGCTTCAGTGGTTGTAATGGTCTGATGGGAGAAGGCTCAAAAGTACCTTAAAAATCCCTTTATTTTGTCAAGTCACTCTGCAGCTCTATCTTGTACCACTTCACTCAAACATGCTCTGTGCTACCTAGTGAGAGTGAGAACAATTCTAGACCTTTAAAAAAATGTCTTATTTCTTGAAACTGAGTACCTTAGATTGGACTAAAATCCTCTCTGCCTTTAATACTGAATTTAATAAACTCTAGGTCCACATCTACACAGTCATTTGCTGATTCCACAGAGCACCATGGTCCAACCCTGTGGTCTTTTGTTAGCACAGGAACCCGTTATATGTTAAATAATCAAAATAATTTGTGTTTGAAAACATGCAGGTTAAGAAGATGAACTACAGGGAAGAGGTAATACAAGTGATCAAGCTGGCACTTCCCTTTCATTTTTGCAGAAAGAGCAGAGATTTTCTCCTAGAGGTTTGCTAAGATCCCTGAAGTTACATAATAAAGACACATTCATATTTTTATAACTTTTAGGCATTTAAAGATGCAGATAAATGCTATATAAGCACATCTGAGAATTACATTGAAAGCCTGTCTATAAATTCAAGTTCATTCAATGTAATGAAAGACATTAATATTATGATATTTAAGCATGCAAATAAAAGTGCATGATTTTCAGTCATGTTGATCAACTGTGATTCCTACTAATCATAGTCAAGTATTTAAAATAATATGCTGATAGTACAAGTGCTGCTCTTTATTGGTCTGTATTGGTCCCTTTTATAGCTCTGGATTTTTGAGTGAAATTGCACTTTTGGACTTTGCACTGGAAGTGTGTCACACTCATGCAAGTCATAGGGTTTGATTAGCTGATAGTTCCAGCTCTCTAGCATGACAAGCTCAACTACTGACATTTCTTTTATGCATTTATGGAAAACGGACTCAAAGGAGGGACAGTGACATGCAAAATAGGAATTCTCATTATCTGTTTTTTGTTATATGCTTAAACTAGAATAAGAATCCTAATTAGGATTCTCAGTATCTTATCAGGATCTCTTATGTACAAGGATATTTTCTTTTTTCCTAATGAAACTTAAATGTACCAGGTTGTCAACAAGGTGAGGTTTTCATGAACAGCACTTGCCCTCAGGAAATACTGCTTTTTCAAGACAAAATACTCCAGCCTCTGACCAGTCAATTACATTCTAAAATATCTAATAATTTGGAAGTAAAAGCCAAACCTTTTTAATTCAGCACTTCCATTATTGAAGTCAGTTATGCTGTTCAATAAAGCTGCAGTGAGACGGCTCTATGTGCCTATTCTCTTCTGGAGACAGAGCTGTGAGTTTAGAAGTCATAAGAAGGTGCTCTGCTTGCAAGGAGATTAAATTTCATAGTTTCTGGTACATTGGGCATTGAACTACAATGATATCTGTCAGTTTGTGATAAAATGAGTGATGGTAAACCAACAATTAGATCAAAAATATCTTAAAATATTTGCATAAAAGAACTAGAAGGCTTGTGTTTTTCTCAAATCCTGTTCTTCTAAATACAAAAAGGTAGCTTTAGTATTGTCAACAATACCTTTGATGGGGAAGACTAAGAAGAAAAAATCAACGACAATTTCTGGTGAAAACAAAAGCTGTATTACTTCAGTGCTGCCCTTCTCTGTTTTGAACTAATATCTTCTAATTACTAGCAGTGCTGTCAGAACACATGCATGTGTACATTCAAGGTTTCTGTTAATTCTTGTATAGCCATTTTAAAGAACAACAACCTGCAGTATTTGATAATGAATGCACTGTCTCAAAAGAGACACTCTCCTAAGGAGGTACTGACCAGATCTTGCTCAGTGCTGCATGAAGCTGTGAGAAGAAAGGGAACAATTTCAATTGTTCTAATCTTGCAGAGCCCTGTGGCTTTTGATCTTCTCTTTGTTCCCTCTTTGTGAAGCACAACTTACACTGCCTGCAATTTACTGAGTTCACTATTTACTTATCTTTTTTGAGCAGTAACAGCTTAGTGTAAAGTTCCTCTGCAACTCTTGGTCTATGATTTTTCTTGCTTCTAAAGATAACATCCGCATTTCTTTCTATTGCACAGTCTGAATGTAACTTCACCTGTCTGGTGTCTTTCTAAAGTCAACACCTGAACCTCTAAGTGCAGAGTGTTTGTTTAATGACTAGAACAGACTTTTCAGCTAATCTCTGATTCACTTCCCCTCAGGTTTTGTTTAGAGGCTGTGAGGGACAGTTCCCCAGCATGTGCTACACCTGTTAAGGTAGATTATCATACAGTTTATAGACCAATTAATTCAGAGTTAGGCAATTCTCATAGGAACTGTTCATTACCAAAACTTCCACTAGCATCTATTTTCATATGAAGGCAAACATGTATTGTTATATTAAGCAATTCTCTCACCTTTATAAAATAGTTTTCTCTTTAAAGGCTGAATATCCAAGAGAAGAAGTAACACTGTGCTTGCTACCCAGCTACTGCCAAAGTGGGCTCTTGTCTGTGAAGACACTTGTTCATTGCAGTATGTCTGACCCCTGTCAGTGCCACACTAGAGTGAGAAAAGGGATTGCGATGCATTGCAAACCTGGTATTTTCCACAGGTTTGAGAAACAGAAAACAAAGTGGGGTAACTAATACTATTATCAATTCATTTTCTCAGAAAAGGAGCAGAAAAAATGCAGTCAAACATGGCTAGCTGACAATTCTCTGGATGGCCAAAAAGCTCTCTTGATACAGAATTGACCATAACAGGCTTCTATCAGCCCTGGCTCAGGGCATGAGTTGTTATGAAAAAGGTTTCAGGGATGTTACTTCAGAAATTACTGCAGAGAACACACTAAAAAATGTTGCACATGAGACAAGAGTTTACTCTAAGCTGCCCCAGAGATAACAGAGGTGAGATCAGAGCAAACAGCTACCCCAAACTGTAATCCCCAGCTTCTGTGGCAAGCAGCTCTCATCAGAAGTACAATACTGGTATCTGTATATCATTTTAAATACATTTATTGCTGCTTTAGAGCTTTACTTTAAAGTACTTAATCATAATTAAGCATTTGAGATCATAATAATTAAGTCAAATTCCCAGTCTTTGAATGGTAATTTACAGCTTTAAATGGAACATGCAAATAAAAAGATGGCTGGATATTTAAATGCATCTTTGCAGGTGTCTCTGAAAGATATTCTCCATACCCGATGTTTGCATGGTAAGTTTTTCAAAGTCACTATAGAGGAGCCTCACAAAGATCAATGAATTTAGTCCTATGGTATAAACCTTAAGACAACCCAATACATTTATCTTCATTTATGCATATACATGTTTAGAATTCTTCCTTTGAATTTTCTTGTTAAAATTCCAGTTGTACATTTTAGCTGATAACACCTTTGCTATCTGACTATATCCATTTTTGATCTTGTCAGAGATTTGATGCTGGGAAAAGGCAGAATTATGCAGAGGACACATGGAGGTTAAGTAAAAAGAGAATCAGAACAACACTGTTAGCTTCTCACAATTCAGAGAATTCTCCATCTGGATTCTGATGAGTCCAAAAAGCATTTGAAAATTCAACAGCAGTGATAGGGAAGGACAGCAGTGAAATCAAAATACGTTCCTCCTAGTTCATAAAGTCTTCCAGTCATGTATCAAGGGTGAACAGCCTAATCCATTATGTTAGTCATTCATTTAGAGGTAGGTAATAGGAAAAGATCCTCAGGGACTAGCAGATATTTTCTATTAAGAGACTTGCTGCTCTTTAGTAACTTCAATCCCACAGGACACACATTTCTGAAGTCTCAACAGATTTTTCCAAGTACTAGGAAATGCAATAACAAAAAAGTTCTGCATTACTCCTGTCCCTAAAGCTTAAAAATGTAATTTTAAACCCTTGCAGCCATAAAAGAACAAAACATGCCAAAAGGAAGTATTTCTGACCAAGCAATGAAAGATTAAATGTAGGTTGTATTTAAAGATAGATATGTTTTACAGATCAAACTGTAAAGACCAAAGTCATTATTATGCCAGAGGGCCAAAATTTGGGACCTTCTTCTGTTTGGCACTTTGTATCCTTGCGGAGAAGGCATAACAGAAACCAATCAACACTTTGTAATTATATGATACTACTCACCCAAAAATGTAGAATATTTAGATGTGCTCCATTTCTTGAGCTCTACAATGCTATGGCACTTTTTAAATCACAGAACCTTTGAATGTCATGCAGACAGCTGTGGAAAGCTCAGTTAGTCATCATTATAGAAAAACACAGCAGAGGAAACCAAGTATTTCAGATGGCATTATTTCAAATCTTAATATCCAATCCTAAATTTGAGGAACCTTAAAAAATGTTAGATTATATTAATGCACTTCCTGGGTTGAACTCTGCCTGATTTCCAGGCTTAGCCTTGAATCAGCTTTCTATTTCAGAAACCTTTTGGCCATTCCAAAAAAACAACACAAGCAACTCTGTATAATGCAAAAACTAACAAAAAATAATTTTTAAAAGTACAGAAAAGTACAGAAATAATTTTCATATTTGTTTGTTTTGCCAATAAAACTCATAGAGATAATTCAACTTCACAGACTTTCTGCAAATCTGCATTACTGCCAGGGCTAAGGATTTTTGTTTGCTTGTCAAGCTTTTTTTGAAAGATGTCTGTAAATATTCAAGAGATTCATTTCTTTCATTTAAGTCAGTGTGACAGAGTAGTTTGGGAAGGTTTTGAGTATCTGGAATTTAGTCATATTAATTTTGAGAAATGCCACTCTGGTCTTATCTACAACTGTTTGTAAACTATAATTCCCAGAGTTTTTATATTGACATCCAGTGATTAACAGGATATTAAAAAATATAATACATCTCAGAATCTTGTCAAATTATATCCTTCTTAGCTACTTAACTAGGACAAGTCCAGAGTTAAAAATTCAGCCAGCGCACACAGGAGTAAAACGTATGGGAAAAGGAAAAGAAGATGGATTATCATAAGATTTTTTTCTGTTTTCCAGTAAATGCTTAACGAATTTTTAAAATCATAATCATCATCTACAATTCAGAGGATCACTTCCAGCTCATACAGCTTTCCTCTACATCACATACTTACTATTCAACTTCAAACAATTTTTGGTACATGTATAGTGAATAAACCAGATTTCCAGAACTACAGTGCTGGTAAGATCTGCAGCATTCTACTATTCCCAGCTCAGATTGAATTCAGCCAGATAAATCAAGGTTTCCTTAACAGAACTGAATTCTGGCAACAAAAAAGGAGTGTCTTTTGTTGGTTGATTTGTTTGATTTTTAATCCTTTATAGTATGAAGATATTTCTTGACTACAATAAGGGAGTATCCTATTGTGTTTTCATGTCAATGTTTTATGCATGGCCAGAAAGTGCTGATAAAGTGTTTCTGTGCATTCAGAGGGGAAAAGCACTCAAAAATGTGTTTCTGCAAGTCTTTCAAATGTATCATAGTGGAATTGTGTGTGGGTTTCAGCTAAAACAAATAAGAGCAATGTATGCTAAGTTACTCTTCATTGCATCTAATTTACTCTTGAAAAGGAGTTTAATACTAATGAAATATATGGATATACCCTGGTTTTCAGCCCAGATAAAGAGCAGAAAAATACCATTGCATTGTTCATATTGTACAGCTTTTCCAGTTTGCTTGTACCATTCCCATTAATTTGCCTATGTCCTTTTCCTGCCTCTAAATGGCCAAACAAGCCAATCTGTGTCAGAGCTTTTGGAAGTAAAAGCTTTGGGAACCAACAACATTCTGTAATTCCTGCAGGACCCAGCTTTCCATACTGTGTCTTTAACACATTAAATCTCTTAAAAGGCAATTTCAAGATGCCTTTTATGCATAATAACTTTGATGTTCTAATCAAATCAGACCCTTCCAAAGGACACAGCACTGTCAAATTCATACTTTCAAGCATTTAATGACTTATACCTATATGCTCAGTTTCTCTGTTATTTATTCATTTAAATGAGTTCCAATTGGAACCAGAATAAAGGAGGATAACCCTGATAATGTGCAAATGTTCTTGCATAACAATTTGATTTAGAACCAGATTGCTCTTCCCCACATGTAATACTCAGATAGATGACTGGCAGTCAGTCGGGATCAGCCTGCCCTGGCCTGCTGCCCTTGGGAAGCCCAGTTTGAACTGGTGGGCAAACAGAGAACCAGAAACCCAAATGAGAGCAGAATGGCATCAGCTTAGAGGTCCCCCTGTAACTCCACGTGAGATTGCAGCTTCAGCCCTCAAAGCACAACAGCTGTGCTGACCCATGTGATGAACAGCAGCCTGGTCATTAAAGGTGTGAGATACAAACCAGATCTGTGGTTTTGACATGAGCTGTTCTCTGTACACCCAGTTTGGAAAGATTTGATGCAGGACTAAAATCAGCATGAGCATGCCAGGATGCATGCTAATTTCAGACTCTGTCATCACAGGAGACAATCCACTCCCCAAGTGGAAAAGCCCACCTGAATCTGGAAATGATTTTCATGTTTCACTGATGCAAGGGAAAGCATAGAGAGTACTTTCCTAACCTATAGATCTCTAAGTGTTAATTAACTAATTAATTAATAAAAGAAGAGGATTGAGTTCAGAATATAAACTTCACTTCTGTAACTTGAGGTTTTTTAAATGAAAATAGAGTCTATCTCCCATGAATGCCTGGACCATTGTTTTTGAAACTTTTGCAAACGTCCCATGAACATTTTTTTATTCCCTGTTCTCACAGAAGGCAAAAATCAGTATGTATTCTTACCCTGAGGGATTTTTACATGAAGAATGAATTTGGGTTTATCTATATCAGATACAAGACACTTGCTATCACATATGTACGGTTATCTGTACCTGGCTAAACCTAAGTATAGGATTGCACTTACATCCTTTATGAGGAAGAGCATTAAGTGCATGAAGGTCACAAGGCCATCATGGAAAAATGTGGGAAAAGTATGAGAAGGGGGGGCAGGGAGGGGGAAGGAAAAAAAATCAAACCAAAAATTGAAGTTATCCCTGGAATTACTGTAGAGTCTGGGGAAACATTACAGCAAATAAATATTTCAGAGAAGATACTAAAAAGACAACTCATCATACTTCCTGCAGTGAAGGAATGCAGGAATAATGCTGATCCCAACTGCTCTGAGCATTTCTGCACAGTCTGGACACTGGCTCAGAGTCCTTGTGCAGTGAAGAGCACTGCAGCACAGCCTTCTCTGCCTAAGGCAAAGATTCAGAGAAACTTCCCAAAATAAAAACATAGGTATCAAAGTAGGCATTGACAAAGCAATATCTCTATACATACATAAACAGCTCTATTGGTATATGATTTATTACGTCATTTATATTATAATTCAGCTTATTTACCATGTTTTCCAGGCAGAAAAAAAAACCCCATTAATGTTTCAAACTTCATTTGAAGAAATGAATGTGCATGATCTCTCAGAAGCATGTATGATGCACAAAGGGACTATACCTAATAAAAATCAATCCATCAATTTACCAAGTCTATTCATCTTCCATATTCATACCTTAAGACATTGAGAATTGAATTTTTAAATTTTGACAAATTCAACTTATTTTGAAATGTTTTAAAAGTAAATAATTGGACAATGCATTTTCAGTGATTATGGAAAAAAAGGAAAAATTTTAATTTATTTTATATTATCTATGAATTGAAAGAAAAATAGTTCATCAAATATATACTAGTCTGTTCAAGTTCAAAAAAGCCTGTGTACATTTCACACTATGAATAGTGTTACTTTCTCTTGTCGATTCTCAGTACTAACACATATTGTACAAATTGGTAAAATGTAATTTATTAAAATTCAGTTTGAGGCAAATATTGGTCCATTGCATACAACTGTATGAAGTAACTGCAGTGATTTTACTTCCTCAGATCTTTTCAAGGATCCACTTCTAATTGGAACCAATGTGGTTTTTTTCTCTAACTACAAAATATGGAGGACTGAAAGAGACGTAGATCACACGTCAATGAAGATCTAAAGAAGTATGGAAACTGACTGCCTGCTTCATTGTATCATCCAGAGGGAATATTATTCCTGCATCCCAAAAGGAATAACACTTCCTGAAGTACAACCCAAGACAATGTTATTGTTTTCATAAATGAGAACAATACTTTAAAACTTTCCTGTAGGTATCAGATGCATGTGAAAAAAGTATGAAAGATTTCTTAAGTGATTGGTGCAACATTAAGAAAGAATTAAAATGCAGAATGTAAACAAAAAGAAGATTATTAAATATTAAGCAGTATTTGGATTATTATCCATTATTATCCCATTATTAAGCAGTATTTGGATTATTATCCCAACATTATAATATGTTGGGATTATTTCGTTAGATGAAAAGAAAACAAAATAGGACAACTATGTTTAAACAGAAAAAATATTTTTATATAAAGACTCATACATAAAGATTTTGTTGGATTAGGACTAGAAGCATGGTATAAGATCTTTCAGTAAGTAAGATACTGGTATTCTTTTTTTAACTTTCTTTTTAAAGCAAGTAATAAAAATATCTGGTACTCTTGTAACTGCCCTCATTCATATATACTGAAGCACTTTAAAACAAAGATCTTGATAATAATTTTGTTTTTTTGACAAATGGAGGAGCTGAGGCAGAAGAGAAAGATTATCTGCTATCATAAAAATATTGTATTGATTGCCTCCAAAATCCTATCTAACCCAGCATATCCTGTTGGGAAAAAAAAAAAAAAAGAACGAAAGAAAAAGAACAGTCAATAGAAAGAGTTTAAGTGCCTGCTTCTTTGTTTTCCAATGATTTCAATGAAACTTGAAGGCTGCTGGAATAGATAAAAGCAGAAGTTAGGTTTCCTAAATTCAGGTCCAGTCTTTTAAGACAACAGTTTATAAAGGAAGGATTCAAAAGAGATTTGTTCCAAATCAGGAAGAAACAACCTTTTAAAAGGCATACATGCATTCTTGCTTGAAGAAGAATACCCATAGTCTAAGCTATTGCACAATTAATATGCTTTGACAATGTATTGATTTAGAAGAAATATGAAGAAAAGTTTTGGTTTCTTTTCAATAGGCCTCTTGCATGTTAGGGTTTTAGCATTCAGTTTTTATTCAGTGTTAGTAATAGGGTTGAATTTTAATTACACAAGTTACGGCATAAAATAAAATTCAATGTTTTTAACTTTGAAAATGTATCATTTTTTGATCCATGTCTCAAAAAAGTCCAAGAGCAGATGCCCACTCTAATTTCAGACTGAGTAATAAATGTAAGAGGATATGAAATACTTGTTTTTGGAAAGATGATAAAATTTGACATGAAGAATAAGAAATAGATAGATTTTTAACAAATAGACTACTCCCTCTTGTAAACAGAACACTTTCAGCTTAGTTAATAGAATGAACCAGACTAACATTTCCCAAATGCATTCTGTAACTTATAAAAAGCCATAGTTCAACTCAAGGTTCCTTCTAACCCATGGGACATTTGCAAAGGATACCAAAAACTTGTCACCAAAACTCAGAAAAAAAATGTAAACCAAAGCAAGCTATTGTTTTCCTTTTATGAAGAATCACCTGGAAGAGTTAAATTCAAAGAGCAGCCATGAGAAGTGCTCACCAAGTCCCACTTGGGGCCTGGTGTGATCCTGGCAGTGGCACTGCTGGGGACATCCTGGGTGACACTTGGCTGTGAGGAGACTTGGGGATCTGAGTATTTTCAAGTTGTTCCTTCCTGCCATGTCCCCAGGGTGCTTCAGCTGAATCATCAGAACCAGATGTAGGCTGAAGGCTGATTAGATATCAGTGCATTCCTGAACTAATCAGTCGTGAGTCCCTGATGGAGTCCCTGGCACAGGCACAGCCCCCCACCAGTGCATTTGGAGCAACTGATTGCACTGAGTGGATAATAGAATGAGTCCCCAAACAAAACTCATTTTTGGAAAAGCAACATATACAGTTTATGGCATCCAATCATGGAAGTGAAACTATAAAAGTGGAACAATGTGACTCAGGTGACCCATTACAACAGCTTGAGTATAAAGCAACACGACGAATATGCTGAATTTGTGAGTATCCCACTGGCTCACTCCAGATTTTGCAGAATTTTTCATTGAGGAAATATAAACAGTGAGAGCTTTTTATATACTGGGCAAATAAAGTAAGCCAAGCATTGCCTATTAAATTATTTATTTTGAATTATTTGGCCTCTTCAGCACTGAATACTTGTAAGCAAGGAAAGAAGTCAGTTATGGCTTGAAAGACAGAGGAAAAAAATATTCTGCATATGGTAGGAAAAGTCAAGCAATAAAACAATTAAAGCACTAACACAACACTCCCACCCCCTATTTCCATTCATAAGGAGCCTTGAGAAGGCCTCTAAGGAAAGCCTTGATTTAAAACAGAGTGCTACAGTTCTATAACTCACAGTAAGAATTAGCAGCAACTGTCAAGTTCATTATGAGTTTTGCACCTTTGAGAGCACTGGGTTAATGCTGCAGAGAGGAAATACACTCCTGGCCCATTTATCCCTGGTCAATCTTTGGTTCCAAAATCTTTCTGACTTCTCAGCACTGAAATTTTAAGTCACTCTGCTGTCCTTGGTCTCCACCCACTCCCAAAATAAAAACAGTATTTATATAGCATATTAGATTCAGACTTAATATTCAAGATTTATGTTTCTGCCCCAGTAATTCTGAGCTTTTGATCTTCAAAAGATTTTTCACAGCAATTCCAATCTTCTGTTCTTCAAGACACACATAAGACTGGTGGATAAAATGCAATTCCACAGATGGGGTCCGTAGAGTTGTTCAATGCTATTACTCTCAGCAGTATGGAAAAGGCTCAGCTACACCGAAGAATGAACCCAAATATTGGATCAGTTGCATATTGCTGGGGTTTATGGATAGGCAGACTTAGCACTTTTTTCTATGTAAACCAACGTCCTCAACAGCCCCTTGTTTTATATTTATTTTTTCATTATGTATGTACCATTATAGAGAAACCTTTACAACAAATCTGTACTTGAACTTTATAATTTATTACAATTTATGAGAGCTTCTGGTATTTTCACATAGGTTAATTCTGACTTTTGGACTAAATATGGGAACAACAAAGTTTAAAACTTCAAACCCTAATCTTTATGAGCTTCAACAAAAGTTTCAGAAAACACTGAAAGAAACTCTCAGCTGAAGTGCAGTCGCATCTTAACAAGTTTTCTCCAATCCAAATAGGTATTTCAATATGCCTTTAACTGTGTGGAGGAGCTGACACTGCCATTATTATTCTGTAGCTGTTCTGCAGTTGTTATGAAATTCCTGAATAGTTCCCTTGGAGGACAAACCAGGCCCACAGTTCTGGAATAAGATTTTAGGAAAATAATTAGGGATTTAGAGATACTGATAAGGGAGGATTAAATTTCTGTTGCCAAGAAAACCCACTTGATAGAAACCTGGGCTTAAAGAAATGTCACACTATTTGCTCTTGTATCTCTACAGGGAAGGAGAATGAAGGATTTACCACTTCTTCCTACTCAAGGTGACTCCCAAAAGCCTCAGAGAAAATTCCCCCCACTCCACTTGTGGTGATAGGAAAGCATCCACCTATCAAAACAGTCAATTATGAATAATCCAGAGGCTCAGATGTATCTAGAATGGTTTATACTCAAAACCTAAAACCAGACTAATTTCAGACTAATTATTAAAAAAAAATGTTATTTGTATATCTTTTTCATGACTGGACTTTATACTATTTAATTACAAATTGAATGAATGAAACATGGAGATTACTTTGAGACTAGGAATGGTATGGAGATTTCCATACTATTTTATAATATGCCCTAGTAAAAACTGTAGAGTACAGCTGCAACACTAGTCTTTGAGCTTCCTATTTTCTGCTACAGGCAATTCTCAGAAAGAGAGATACAATCAGGAAATAAAAATAAACATGCAAGCAAAAGGGTTGTTTATCCTATTGATTTTCTATTTAATCCCATAAAATGCCTCCCTTCTAACACTATCAGCCTCTCAAAAGAAATCTCAAAGTGATATTATCTAATCTAAGGATACTTTGCCACAGTGCAGCAATAAGTCTAAAGGTTAAAATTTGAGGAAATTTTAGTAATGTTGCTGACCATTAGAGCTAAAAGATTTAAAAAGTAAAGGTCAACAAATCAAGAATGCAACAAATGAGCTGGGAGAAGACAAGTAGGAAACAAGAAACACTTTTAATCTTTTAAATGAGTGGAATCGCTTGCAGAAGTTTAATAAGGTGACAGAGAAATTGTGTCATAGGTATGTATTGATTGCAAATAAAACTTTTCACAGGAAGACGTTATCTAACATTCTTCAGCCTCCCATCTGGGGATTAAAGAACTTTTAAACATCTCCTCAGGACAGAACTAAGATTTGGCAGTCATCTTCACTACAACACTGGGAAGTCAAGACATCTTCCAAGTTCTTCTCTTCATACTCTGTTCAACCTGTCAGTGATTCATACTTCAGGGGTGCAAATGAATGGAAATCATTATGCACAGCATAAAATATAGAAGGAAAAGAAAAAATAAAAATAAAAAGGCAATAAAGCAACTTGAAAAAAGGAGTCTTAAATAATTGCTTGGATCTCCAGGATCACTGATGCTTGGAGAACATGTTTGATGTTTGACTCTATCACAGGGAAAGCTCCTTGAGGATGTACATTGCAATCCCTGACCTTATGGAGAACGTGACTTCCCACCTGAGCAGCTCTGGGAGGGTGAGACCAGTGCCATGAACTGTCGTGCCAAAGGTGTGCCTGCCTCAACTGAATTTGAATTCTTCTCTTGACTGACACACTCAGTGGGTTATCAACACTTTAGTAGGATTTGAGGAAGCATGGACAAACAGTTATTGTAACGGCATTTGGATTCTGTAAATAATGGTAAAATTATTGTACTACCACTGAAGAAAGCATGAGCAAATGTGGTTTTTTTTTTTAAGGAGAAGTGTTATATATTAGATTCTCTAAGATTGTAAACCAGGTAGAAAGTTGTATTAGTAACAGTGTTCCTTTTGTGGTTTCAGGGAAGATAAGCAGTTTTTTTAAGACTCTTTGAAGTCAGAGTTTCAAGAAATTTTACAGGAGTCTAAAATGAGGGAGCAATTGAAGTCTAAAATGGGGGAGCAATGCATGGTACCAGTGTGTAAGGTACACCTAGTGTTGTACAAGGCACACAGGCTGTGGAAGCAGATGCAAACTCCATGGCTTCAGGACAGAAACAACAAGCATAAGAATTTAGTTAGAGAATTTACCTTCCTGAGAAGTTTCCTCTAATATTAGTTCCATAAGCAAGTATAACAAACTATTATCTGTAGGAGGTTTTGGTCCTAGATTTAAACTGAATTGTGTTAAATGGATATCTTATCTATTGTTGCACAGGTTAAACTTCTACAACTTTTACCTTACAAATTTAAAAATGAAAATTTATTTAGTTGGTCTGTATTTACCTAATAGTCAGCAGTGTAATCTCATGAAAATGTACTTACAAGCTGCTGCCATTACTGGCACATATCCATATACTAAATGAAATTGCCTTAGAAAAAAATAAGGTTGGATTTTTACCCAGAAGAGGAGAAGGATCAAATTCAGTGGTAATCAATACCTTTGGGAATTCGATATCAGGGAAATTGCAAGGCTCTCCTGAGTGGAAATGTACTGAGAGCAACTTCCCTACTCTGCACAAATGAAATCTAAGATACATATGCTTTTGACATCTAAGCTTTTGAAGGTCAGATCCAAAATTAATCTTGAAGCGGTGAGAGAATAAAAAAAAAAGGGAAAAAATCACTTCCATTTCTCTTTTCGTGCAGTGAGATTGTTTTCAGCAGCAGTTCTCTGTCATGTCAGTGGGCACCAGCTGGTGTAACACAGCTCCAGAGCTCACTCTCTAGTGAGGGTGGCAAAGTCTGTTCACACTGCAGCAGTGCTGCTACTGAAATACAACACACCAGAAAAGATACATTGCATTCTGACTCGTTCCTGCAAGTGAAATCTGAAAACAACATATTGGGCTGAAGATCTAAGACAGCCATTTAGTAACTGCTGCAGTACTGAGCAGTTCATGACTGATTTTCTTCCTCTACTTTAACAGTACATAAGGCATACTTTCTCAAGTCTGATGCAAATAAACACTTCATATTTTAAGTAACAGATATATTAAAATCAGTATGATTAGAGAACTAAATATTATGCTTTTCTCAGTGTCTTTTACTATTTTTCTTACCCTATGTTGTTTCCTTAAGATCTTTTCCTGTTATCTCACAAAATAGTGAACTAAATAGGCTAAAACTATTAAATTCCTGTAATTCCTGCATGCCATTACTTCTTCAATCAGTTCTCTGGATTTTCTCAGCCCACAGGATGTCAGGCAGTTTTCCTCACAATTTCTCATTAACATAGAAGAGGATCATGCCTTCTTGGGACTACACAATAATCTTTCGCCCTTTTGCTTTTTCTGCTTCTTGATGGGTAAAATATAAATTTCTTTTTCTGACTGACTGTCAGACACCAATACAGTAGACAATAGCAATGACTCAACTGTGAAATATAACACCTTTCAACTTTAGGAGAGCCTCACAAGATTATGTTCTTTATAAAAAACAAGATAATTTATTCCTGGGCCATAAACAAAATTTTAATTTGCAGGAAGAAACAATACCTTCCTGGCATAGTAGATAATTAGTACACAATTATCTAAGCTGATATATGCCAATGTGTTTGACACAGCCAGCAACTGAGGCACGAGTCCTAAGATGAAAAAAATAGGAGAATATTGAGATCATGAAAAAGTACATGAAATTAAATGAAAGATAAAGAATTCCAAGGCAACAAGCACGTGGTTTGAACTAATTGTACTTAAAGGGACCATCAGCCAGATCTTGACAATTCTATTGATTAAAAATCCTAAATTAAATGCTGCATGCAAATCTGCCTGGAAATGATTCGGACCTCTGCAAGTCTGTCAGATTCCTGCCAGCAATACAGATGGAAAACTACATCATCCAATAGGGTTTTAACAACAAATGAAAAGACATCTATTTCAGAATCAGAGAGGACTGAGTAATTTACCATTAATCTGCTTTTGGGTATTTTTTCCCTGTAAGGCATTTGTGGTGAATATGTGCTCAACAGTATTCCCTACAAAATCAGGTTTTATTTATATACAGAGCTGAATGCAGATGAGCCTCTCAGGCTAAAGAGAAAGCCAAGTTAGAAGCAGCAGCCAGTTCTGATCAATTATTTTTCCAGCATCACATGAAAATTGATGACTTTTTTAAAACAGTGTTAGTTAAAGATTTTTATTTGCTGGAAATTTTCTGTGATATTAAGATCTACATCCGTAACTTTCATTTAATTATCTGGAAATTCTATGTGATCTGGATAAATGGGTTGAGCATTTTTCCTTCCCAGACCAGCTGTTTACCCATGGCATGTGTGGGAGGAATACTGAATGTTGTTTCAGATGTGAACAGTAGAATATAAGCAGATTTTGCTTTTAAAAAACACCACTTATTTATGAACCTTGATATCAGGCAGTGTAGTTTTCAAAATTTTAATGATTTCAGTAGGAACTAACCATCAGCTCACAAAACAGATGGCAGTATTACTGCCCACCAGATTTAAAAATACCCCAAGAGAATTTAAAACCCACAGCAAGTCTTCTGTAATTAATCCAGTAACTGAAGATTGTACTCTGGCTGTAATTAACAGCTTCACTTTGAATTAGCGGAGAGAGAAAAGGAAGAAAACATAAGTTTGTTATTTCTTTTTTTCCCCTGTTGTTAAAAAGGAACTTAGCATGAAGAGTCTTAAAAGAAACCTGTGGAGTTTTTTCACCTTCTTACCCTACTAAGTATTTGTAATTGTTAATGAGCTCTATAAATCCTCACCATTACTTTCCACTGTGACTTTTGTGGGCATTAAGCAGAGATTAAGGTCTAACATAGACATGCTAACCCAATCAGAAATTACTTTACAAATTTAAAGGTAATTCCAACAAATGTTTCCTCCAAAATGCAAAATCAAGAACTTTTTAATTATTATTATGTTGCATTAACTGTATCTACTCCTATTCATACAGAATGAATGAAATCAGTATTTGGCTCATTGCTTTTATTCAACTGCAAATTGATTAAATATAAACAGCATGTTATTCTGTTTTATACTAGAGAACAGCTTCTGCCATTAATACTTTCTTCAAAATATTCTTAAAAGCAGATAAAAATTGCTCCTCTTCTCTGCTTAATTAATATCTAAGCATTTGTTAGAAAAGATACTTCAGCTCTATGGCGCCCATCAATCTTCCAAAGATTTTAGTGAAGTCAAGGAAAAAACCCACTATTCTAATGATCAGCCTATAGTTTCAGATCAGGCTTATTGAGCAATCTGAAGGCTTGAATATTATCTCTGTGCTGCATTTGTTGCACTGGTTTTTAGTCTAATGGAAAATGAATAGACCCAGGTAAGTAAAACAAAAACAAAAAGGAAAAAACCCAAACAAACAAAAAGAAGAAACTGAAAAAAAAGTGGATTTGTTCAGAATGCTGTATCTCTAATAATTGAGTATAGTGCTGCTCAACTCTGAAATCTTTCCTGAATGCCCTCCATGCTCGTGGCTGTTGGCAGCATGGGCAAGAGCCGCCTCCTGAGAGGGCTCCCATTACAGCCACGGGATCCCGGCCATGGGCAGGGAACGAGAGAGCCAGAGTCTTCAGGCACAGTCACATCAGAAACACTTCTGTGAGTCTTTGTGATATTCGGAATGCTTTTAGGACATTTGATTAATTCTGGAAAATATGGTTCTTCATTTAGTTCTGATATCACAAAAAACTACAGACTTCAGTGCATAATCTACATCCTTTGTTAGACTTTAACACCTGGATTTTTTTACCAGATTCTGGATGAACAGTCATTTGGAGCTGGATCAAATTTCATTAAATTTAACATTATATATATATATATGTATATATCTTTGCCAAAAAAAGATATAAAAATCAGAACTGTAAAATCAAGGGTGTAAAGTAAAAAGATTATTTCCACATCTGCAAACTGTGCAGGAAAGAGCTCCTTTTTGTCAGTTGGTTCTTTGGGGTTTTGCTCTAAAATCAGAGAGAGCATAAGAAAAAGCAAAAGACTTTTAAGGTCTTTCCAATGTGTTAAACTTGATAAAAACCTTAACTTACACCTTACATGAATTCTTAATAACCTAATGTCAGATTACTTAAACATAGGTCTAAGACATTGTGTTAGATAGAGTTGAGCTGATAAGAAAATGCCCCAGAAGTACCCAAGAAATGCCTAAATATTACTGAGACAGCCTAGAGAAATGAGTGCAGACAGTGGAGATTTTGGGCTGTAGTCTGATTTGCAATTAGACATAGATTTGAAGCCTATCTGTGTAGGTGGATGAAATATTTACTGTAGCTGTCACAGACAAAGCCAGTGCTGTCAAATGATAGGACAAGCATGGGGTAACAGTCTTTGATCCATGAAGGACTATATGAATACTAGAAAAATTAAGTTTACATACTGTTTAATATGAAACTATACTGATAGCACAACATCCTGCTTTATATTTATAAAAAATGCTGGGGGGAAAAAAACCCAACCCAAAGACCTGAGTTCAAATATTTCTCTACATTCTGAACTGTATGACATAACTTACTTTCTAGCAATTTCTACATTCTTCCAGTCTTTCATAATTTATAGATCTGAAAGATTTGGAAAAATATATAAGCATGTGGGAGGCCACCTGAAAAGTGGATAACTTTCTATAAAACTTCTCACATCACAGTTTACTCAGTGTGAAGGCAATTATAAAAGATGAGACTGGAAGGTACCTCAGGCAGCTGGCTCATCTACCCTTCTGCTGCAAAACTTGCTAACTCTAATTTTTGCATCCCTCCCAAGTTCTTCAACAGAAGAATTAATTTTAACAGATGTAATTTTCTTAATCCTAGTTTCCTTCCCTGAAGTATCACAACTATCAAGAAAAAAAATCAGACGTTTTGTTCCTCTTTAAAGCTATCCACATGGATAGCTTTAAATACTTGCCCAGATTTGGGAGTGTTCTGACTTCTTCACCCCTAAATTGTTCCAAGATCAGAGAGGTTATGGCAAAACAGTTTATGAGTGACAAGTTGAGGTCAAATTTAGGAGTTGATTAAAACACTCCAAGAATAAATCAGCATTGTAACTCAGGCAGTCACACCTTGAGAGGTAAAGCACCAAATGGAACCTTGGCCATTCCCCCTGAGACCTATCTGGGGGAAAAATTCCCTAAGGAAGGAAAGATAGATGGCTCCTATACAGCACTGCACAGATTTCTGCAGCATTGTGAAATACAATCTCTCTGTCTGATATCTTTTAAAGCTCTTAGTGAAACTATGATGTGCTTTTGTTCTTCTCGACTAATTCCTAATCTTCTTCTGGAAAGCAAAGATAATCAATCTGCTTTTCCCAGCCAGCAACAGGAGACAGTACTCTTTAGTCACAGCATGTGTCTTCTCCTCCAGAGACTTTGAGCTGACTGTCTTAATTATTGGGGTCCACTGAAGTCAGTGAACTATGGTAATTTACATCAGCTGAATTTTGTTCTTTTATTTTATATTATAATACAGCAGTGTACCAGAGATCAGCTTAGTTGTGATGGCTGGATAAGTAATGAGAAGGAAAGATGAGTTGAAAGAACCAAGCCTTGATGGACATGTTCTTGATTGAGAGCTATTACTTATTTACTAGATAAACAGAGGGAACATCTGAAAGGAAACAATACGGCAGACAGAAAGGAGAGGATAGAAACTTTAAATTTCATTGCACAGCTAAGTTAATCTATTTTTAAAACTTTTAGCTAAGAATACCCATTTATATATTTAACTCCAGGATACCAAACCCACAAAGTCCAGCAATGCCATTACTGCAGCATGTGCTCCAAAGAACTATGTAACTTCACTCTGTGAGCTTGACAAAGTCACCAAAACTGGCATGAGCAGAAAATTATCCAAGCCTGTGCAAGAACAGAGCTCTTTGTGATGATTACCCAGTAGGAATGATAACCAGGGGCAATCATATGACAGACAGAACTGATCAGATCATTGAAGGCCTGCACAAAAGGAAAAAAAAAAAACCACTGCTGATTGAATAGCAGGAGCAGCACACAATAGAGATGATTAAACGGATGGTGGTAGACATCGGGCTGCAGGAATAGCAACTTACACATCAGAATCTCTGACTAGCAGAAGCTGTGAAAGTAAAAATAGATGCTAAAGAGCAGCTGATAAGAAATCAGAAAGAAAGGAATCTTGGATAAATGGAGTGTGATCAAGGCAGACTGAAATTAAACATGAACAAAGCAGGAGAGGAGAAAGATGGAGATATTCAGAATTTGGAACAATCTCAAAGGATTAACTAGATGATATATGAAATATATAATTACAAATCCAGAAGATCTGTGCAAAAAAGAATTGATTCTACAGCTACTGACAATAGGATTACACCATGGGAAGGATAATTCTGCAAGAACAGCTGATCACACAGCTGGAATTTAGGAACAGGAGGCCATGCAGATGTTTGCTTAGTAAGTGACTGAGAACCCAGCAAGTATAACTGTGGGGCAGCTGTGTACTAGACACCACAACCAGGCAACAAGAAATGATCTGAGGGCCCCAGGGCCAGGAAATACAAATAGAAAGGAGCAAATCATAAGCAGAACGGAAAAGAAAGCAATTGATTATAAAAACAACAGGACTTGACAACAACAGAAGTGGGGAGTGGGATCAGACAGCAAGAGTAGCTTACTGAACAGAGCTGGCATCAGACAGCAAATGCAGCCCATTAGACAGGAAAAGAATCCAAAGCCAGGCACAGTTCTTTGGCAAGAAGCACAATAACCCAACAGAAGCAATAAATCAGGCTTGACAAGATGAGTGGAGTCTCCTGCACTAAAAATGATCTGGCAAAGCTGTCATTAAGGAGCAGAGCAAGCCTGAGCAGTTAATGTCCAGCATGTTAATAACTGGAACCTGTTGCACCTTCCTCCGGTGTCATGACACGTGGTCCCTTCCTGGTGCAGGTTATTGGGAATGGGAAGGGAAGAGGCCATACACTAGAATATGACAATTATAATCCTTCACCAAGGCAAGGTCTCTGTCACTTTCTCTCACTGCTGTTGTGAGCTTGACTGGTTTGAGAGGATTATGAGTAATGATTAAATCCAGCAGCCTCTTTTTCTCTGTACCAAGCACCAGAAAGTGTCTTTGAACCTTATTCCTGCAGCTGGAAAAGTTCTGTTTAAAGCTGCAGCCAAAACCTTCAGTAAAATATTAGGAAGGCATTGAGGGAAGAGAGATTATAGGTCATTGTCTTTAGATATCATCTGGCCTAATGCACTAGCACAGCATATGACATTGAAAAAGAAATAGCACCAATACATCATTGATCCCTTAAGCATCTATGACTGCTATTAATTTCATCTTTCATTGGCTTATTCTTCCTGTACTCTTGCCAATTTGTGATGATTGTTTCTGTTTCTATAAATCACTGGAATGCCTGGAAACATTATAAAAATCATAGAGAAATGAAATTACATTTTTCATTCTCTCCTCTACTCCCTCCTCTTTCCCTGCAAAACCCATAGTTATACCTGTATGGAGGATTTCTCAAAATTTTTTATTTAATCTTTGAAGGCTTGCATTATCACCAGTCTAAACCTTCAAGATAGTGGTTAGCAGAATTTATAGACCAGGTTTTTTTACTACAAGCTGGTGTGGCTAGCAGTATTGCCCAGTTCAGTGTTGTTTATCTACTGCAGACAAGAACAGCAAGGTAATTATTCAAACCCACACTGATCATGTACTACCCATGTTGACCTCTGTCAGTGCTGGAGCTGCTCATGACAATTTTCTTTGCAGTGAATTTCTCTTCTAACACAAGTGACCCTATTTAGGTAAGTAGTTTATCTTACCTTTACTTACAAAATTTAACATGCAATTCATCTGATTTCTCATATATCTAAATACAAGAACCAACCATATAGGAAAATGGAATAACCTTTAAAAGAACGTTTAAAAAAGAAAACAAACAAAAAAAGTATTGGGACTGGAGGGAATGCACTAATTGCTGATGCTGCAAAAGGTCCCTTCAAAAATTCCAGAAGAATTTAGCAATGACAAATTCCCTTGATTTATGAATAAGGCAAAATCTTAAATCCTTTTTAATTCTACTGCCAATTCAGTCTTCACTTTGTGTTTAACAAATAAACTAATGTGTGCAAATAAAGAAGAAAGCTATTTTCTGCTAAAAAAGGAGATTTTGGTTTCCAAGTTAATGGGTAATTTTAAACAGCAGCTACCTAGATATAATTTTTTATAACATGAATAGAACCATCAGCAGAGTGAAACTAGGGAAAAAAAGAATATTTTCTTCAATTCCTTTGTAGTTCTTTTAATAAAAATCCTTTTGCAGTCTGCAGCTTCAAAGCAGCTATTTAATAAAAAAAAAAAATTATACAGCTTTTGGAAAAAGGAGAGAAAAGTAATAGCAACAATAATAGGATGAGATGTGTTATGAATTTCAGGAAGAATCAACCTCTCAAAGGAGAAAATGTTAGTGTCAGAAAAGGTCTCCATTCCATAGGAAAGGGAAAGATGCCTTTGGGAATATCTAGATCATTATACTTTCTTTAAAAAAAACACCTACTGTGTTCTGCATTTTGTTTGTTTTGAGGGATACTTTGCTCACAACATTCTAATCTTCAGCAAAAATGCCATTATTCAAATTTGAGTAACTTACCCTCAGCTAAGGTCAATCCTATTGAACACACTGAAATCCACCCTCTCTACACTTGAATTTGCCTGGATAAAGCCACCTTTCAACAGGCAGTTTCCTCCCCCCATCTTTGCCAAATCTCTGTATTTTCCAACAACTGTAGGAAGGTAAAATAACTGCACAAGGTCTCTCCTTACTAAGCAGCAAAACCTCCAGCATCTTCCTGTAGATAATCAATTCTGAAGTAATATAAAATTAAGTTCAGCCACAGTAACAGTAGATTTGCACTGGTGTAAATCAGAGAACAACCAGTTCTAAGATTTTCACAATTCTGAAATTTTGCCAGGTTCAAGATATTGATTTTATCCTTCTGGTACTATAAATATTTGAAGGAAGAGCAAATACTTTGAAATGATGTCAGCAATCATCTAATACAGAAATGGAAAAGATTGTTTTCCACAGCAGCCCTTTTTATCTTGGGCAGAACTTTTTTGGATGATTTCAAGGGGCTCTTTTAGTATACACTCATGTCATTTGTATTAACATATTTTTGTTTCATATGTCTATAGTATTCCTGTGATAAACAGAAGTGTCTTTCAAAAAGTCACCATTCACTCCATTTGTGTGAATTTATTATTTCCGTATCAGTGGTTGAAATTGTTATAAAATTCAGTTTGACCTCTGAGGGATTATAAATTCATCTAAGTTGTTGCTGAAACATATTTAAGAAATTTTTTGGTACATCCTACATATGAAAAAATATATTATGGAAGAAATTTATTACTGTTTACACTCATGACATTCAAAGTGATTGTATTTATCTTAGTATTTGCAAAGGTTTTTACATTTACCTTAAAAACTGAAAAAAACCTTAACCTAAAAAAGAAGTTGTATCTGTCTCTAATGCAGACATTTCTGCATTTGCTGTGCCTGGCAGATCAGCATATGCATATTTATCAGATATGCTAATAACTCATACCTTGGCTAATAGAAGATTTGAATATTACAATATAAATGAGGCTTGCCCACAGAACTTACAGAAAAGGATAAAGAAACATCTTCAGGATGCTGTATGGCCTCATTATACTTGTTAAAATAATAGTAGTTATCATCTGAAATGTTTTCTCTCTAAAAGGAAAAAAATGTAATTAACTTACATGAAGTGAAATCTCTTTAAATTAATAAAATGAAAAGATAAATTAATTTGAAGGGGGAAAAGAAATCAAGAACAAACTTTATTAAATACACTAGAACCATTAATATTCATTTCACAGAAATAAATATAATTAGAAATGGTTGGCAAGCAAGAATGCAGAGATCTGTTCTCTCTGCACAATGGAGCAACTGTTCCATGATATTCTCTGTGAAACACAGCTTCATATATTTCATTGCAAGTAGCGTTCTGATACAGACTGCATTATAAAGTTTGTTGTAGTAGTTGTAGTAGTTCTTCAGTTAAGAGTTTTAAAATCCAGCCTGAGTTCTTGCTCAAGAAAATGGTTCTATACAAGATTAAAAGAAAATATGAGCAGTTATTATTAATGGCACTCCATAAAGTGCTCTGCTTTATGCACTGCTCTGTGCTAGCCAGTCCCCTGGAGTAAATGCCTAATTTAAGCAAGGCAGGAGCAAACAGAAACTGAGTTCTGTGCCAATATTCAATCTCCACTCCCAAACTGAACATCTCTGGAATAAATCTGTAGGAGTGACTCAGAAACCTCTGCTGCCATAAAACCAGAAGTTGTAGTCAGAAACTTCACCATGCTGGAGAACAGAAAGACACAAAACAGATCTGTGTTCCACCTAATGACAACACCTCATGGCTGACCCTGACTGAAAAGCACTGGAGGCTCCCTGGCCCAGGGCAGCAGGGCTGTCACCAGCTGCCCTTCATGCAGCACGTGTTCCACACATGTTCCACACATGTTCCACACATGTTCCACACATGTTCCTCTCAGCCTCCTGCACTGAGTCAAATCCTCCCCATGTGCTGCACTGCTGTACTGAAGCTTTAATAGACAGTACTCCAGAAAATATATTGATAAAGACTAGGGATAGAGGGAGGAATCTTTCCTTACATAACACTCCAGCCACCATTTTTCTGTACCTTCTCCATCTCAGAAGATTTTATGGCTGTCAAAGCTTGTTTAGCAAATGATGTTTTCTGACCAAGATGAAGAGAGTCCATCCTGCTTTGCCCCTCTCTTCTGCTCACACTTTCCACAGAGGTTTTGCAAACTAGTAGATCAAGCTGTAAATGAAAATAATATAAATATAGCCTCTAGTAAAGGCTGTCAATGTTAAACCGATCCCACAATTTTTCAAAGCCTTGCACTGGCTCTACTGTGACTATACTGATTTCTATAATTTTTGGAGACAACCATAAAAACACAACGCTATCCAGACTGGCCACTTATAAAGTGATCTAAATTCTGTTTTGAAATATATTCACAAAATACTTTGTCTAATTATAGTAAATTATACACTTAAATGATCAGGTGAATCTATGCTTTCCTAAAACAAACATACAGGGATTAGTAAGGTGTTATATAAAATTCTGCTCTAGCTATCAAATCAACCAATTATGAGCTTTCACAGAATTCCCCCATATTTTTTTCCTGAATAAAAGAATTATTAACCAAATTATGCTATTAGATGCTATTTCAGTTTGTATAGCATGAATTGCATAGTATGTTTCATGTTAGTGTCAGAATTGACAAGAAAAACAGGAATAGACAAGAATATTGTGCAATATTGCCAAACTACCACCACTATTGAAACCTTGACTTGTTAACTTCCTGAATAGATTTAAGACATGTCAAGATTGTCATAATCTTGACAAGTTATCTCTCACTTACATTCTTCTGCTTTCAAAAAAGAACACTTAAAAAAAAAACAAGTAAAATGAATTTTTCTGAAATATGGAGCATTTTTAAAGCAACTTTAGATACTTGAAGAGTCATGGACTTTCACACCACTGCAGATATTCATGGTTAAAAAGTGCTTACTGATAAACCACCTAAAATCCTTCACAGTATAAAGCTTCAAAGCAGTGTAAATTCTTCAGGCAGAATACCTATACATCAAATTTTTGTGTGACCTAGAGCCAAAACTTCAGCCACCCAACTCACAGTAGATTCATTATCTTTAATGAAATGCCACTGATCCACCCTTGGAGTACTGACCCATAATCTTTTTATACACCTCAGCTGATTAGTGCTGATTCTGCTTTCCATAACTATTTTCATGTATTATTCCACCTACTTTTCTGGAACTCACTTGCTCAAAAGTGAGAGAGATGCAAATCTGGGTCTTACTGCAGCCTAAGCACTTCTGCCTCCTTGCAGCAGATACTGCAGCAGCTGTAAGAGAATCCCTGAACGCACAGGGGCTAAAAACTCCAACCAAACTGAACAATGGCTGCTGCACAAAGAAGAAGAAAGAAATCCCAACCCTGCACTGGTAAAGGAAAATCTACCAACAACATGCATTTACTCCAGCAGACCTGAATCTGCTTGTGAACTCACAACTACCATCACATTGTCAGTCCCAGCTGGGTGTGCCAGCTGTGAGAAATACCCAGCACATGGCTGGGTGTGCACATCCACTCTGGTACCTTGTAGGACAACCAATGTGCATCTCAGATCTAATTTATAACAGAAAATTACCATATTCATGTGGCCCTGACTAGCCTGTATTTCCCATCCAAGATCTCCCCCATCTCCTGCATGACCCAGGAATCCAAAGAGCATGGTAGAAATTCCCCATGTTGTTCTTACAACATATTCTTGATCACAATACCTGCATGGAAAAATGTACACTCAATATCTGCCCGTGAAAAAAAGCAAGTGGAGCCCTAGAAAACTTGGATTTCAAAGGCATTAGAAGTTCTCAGAAGCAAACTGGCTTTCTTGGCAACAGCCACAGCATGTGTAGAGCCAGCTCCAAATACTCTCAGCTTTATCCAGTCAATGCTGGATCACACATTCCAGGGAAATTGAAGCATTCGGGAGTCATCTCAGAGTAAAAAGTGGAAAATAATCTTCTAAAGAAAGAAAATGTATTAACCTTCTTTGAACTCAAAAATAGCTGGGGAAATTTGATCAAAAGTACTTCTAGAGCCTTGATATACAAACAAAACCCAAAAACAACAGAGAAAACCACCAAAATAATGAAAAAAGGAGAACATTTATGTGATAATACAGTTTGTGTTAACTAAAAATATGTGAAAATCAGAATTAAAAAAGAAATTTAAAAAACCTACACACTCAAAATCATAACATTAGACTGGAAAACAGTTATAGGAAAACCTCTTTAACTTAGAAGTTTTAAATTAGCATTTTAAGTAAATAAAATAAAGATGTATGATGTTCTGAGTTCACTTATTCTCTTTATGGCATTGATGACATATGTGTTCAGCTTATTTGTGAAATAAAAGGCTCATTTTCTTCTCTTTTTGGCATTGTTGAGACAGTATAATTCATAAGAAATAATCTGTCTTCCTAAATGTTTCATACATCAACTCCAAAATACACTGCATTGCAGAAAACAAATCTGTAGGAAAAACATGTCTGCTAAATATCTGTTATGCTAAGGAGTCAATGTTCAGTGATTTTTATGTCTTGGAAAATGCATAAACTATCAGAAAATATATGCAAAATGCTGTGAGACCTCTCATGATGCAGCTGCTGTAAATAGCACCCAAACTCCTAATTGTGGGAGATGTAGAAATGGTACTTTTTCCTTTTAATTGCACATCACCAGTATAATCTCTTCCCTCTGCCTTTTTGAGTTGTTCACCAACAACAGTTAGTGGCAGAAGAGGTTCCTGTAAGCAGCACACAAACAGGGCAGGAGAAGCAGAACATATGCATGGGAATGTCACCATGCCAAGACCCAACAACTGCTGCTCAGTAAACAACACACATTTACAATATGCCAAATGTTTAAGTAAACTAAAATGTTACGTAGAAAGGATCTGTAAATCAGAGGCTGGGTCTAAGCTTGTCTCAACTAAGTATCACAGACCACTCAGTAATAATAAAATGCTTTAATTCCTGAACCATCGCCTGTCAGTGCCATGCAGCACGTGAAGTGCACCCAAGCAGTCCTCCCTGATCTCAGAGAGGTGGCAGTGCTCTCGTTCCTCACCATGAAGGAATCTGCTGTTGATTAGTTCTTCTGATACAAATTCTGGCAGTCTGAATATGTTTGAGTATGTGTGCATCAAAGTCTTGTCCACCAAATTTTGATTGGTGCAGACATACAAAACATATGGGTGTTAACCTGTTTTCCAACAGGGTATATTTATTTTGTTTTATTTTATTTTATTTTAATTTAATTTAATTTATTTTAATTTAATTTTATTTTATTTAGAGACATAAAGCATTTCATATCATGTGTGCATTTTAATAAAAAAGAGGACAATGTGATGTTTTACCTACCAGCCAATTTGTAACATAAAAGTTTCTTAATTTTGCTGTTTATATAACTCCTTATTGAAGAGACCAAGCTAACTTACATTTTAAGACTTAAGAGTAGAACAGGAAAAGAACCAGCTAAAGAATAACTATAAAATGTAAAAATATTCACCTGATCATGACATGAATTTCAGTATGGAGTACATAAGGGACTATCAAAACAATCTCTGTACATTCCAAGATGATACATATGGAATGTGGGATGGCTCAGAAGGCCACAAAATATCAGATATAATGTTTATGCTGAAGAGAAAATAGCAGGCTCCTGGACACTGGTGACCAGTTATCCCAGCTGCAATATCTGAAAGGTGCTAACAAATATAATAATAACTTTTGAGACAAAGAGAAACAGTGAGGGAATAAAAAATGCGGCTGGCATGAATTTGACAAGGATAAATTATATGAAATAGATTTAATTGTCTCTGGGATCACTTCTCTACTGAAAAAGGGAGAAGTTAGATGTTTTATATATTCATGTGAAAATAAGCACAGTCTAATAAATATCATAAAAAATATTAGTAAAAAAAAGGCTAGAAGAGCTCACTATAAAATGGATTCTGACCTGACTGCACCACTTTCACTCAGAGCGGACATTCCTTTATAGATGGCTCCTAGACCCATATTTTTATAACATTTTGGATAGATGGCATAATATAATGTAATATAAACAATGCAATCACTCTGAATTTTACATCAACATTTTAAATGCCACAAAACGTAGTTTTAAGACCACACAACTACTGAGCCCAGAGTATGCATCAGAGAGGTTAAATGCATGTGTGACACATTTTCAGAATGCAGGCCAAAGGAAAACTTCTCCCTGCAGGAAGGGTTTCCACCCTCGCTGCAGAGCAGCAGCTCTGTGGCTGAGGCACTGCAGGGAGGAGCAGTCTGAGTCTCTCTGAAGGACCTGTCCTTTTGAGCAGGAGTGTAAGGGCAGAGGAAAGGGTGTGTGCCTATTATTAATGCTGTTCTACCAGCTGGTAGTCTTTTGGAAACCAGGACCATTTTATAAACAATAAATTCTTGTTCTCACAGAAGTTTTTAGATGGGCAGAAGCCCAGAGCTCTGCCTTCCACAGGGGCCGTCACAAGCTTGAAAAAGTCACTGACCCCCCCATGAAACTAAAATTCAGGATATAAACATGAGGGAGAAGAGAAACAGCAGGCCATGTTATAAGTAATTTCTAAGGAAATATTTTCTACTAAGCAATTTGCAGATGCTGCAATGGACAGGAATACAAAGTGATTTTTTGATGCAGCTAAAGAAACCCATGAGGGTTTATTTGATGTTCAGCAAACCCTCAAGTCTCCAAAGCAGCAGGCTACATCAAGTTAACATTTGAGATCGTCCACTAAGCAGGGAAAAACAATGAACAACACAAGTTAGGGAATGATTGCTTCTGCAAATGGAGGTCATCCAGCAGCTGAACATTCCCATATTGTAAGCTCATTTTGTACTGACAGGCTCCATGCAATCTCCCACAAATTAAATGTCATCAGAAAGAGCCATGCTACTCATTTTTCTAAGGATTTCCTTGTACTAAATAAAACTTTGCTTACACTGGAGGAGATGTGTAATACCATTATAGAAATACAGTACTGTGCTCCACTTCAGAAAATTTTAATGACATTAAAAGTTTTACATGGCAAAAAATTATTTTGATTCACCAGAATAATTCTGTCACCAGAATTTCTGCTATTAATATTTCTCTAGTTCTTTTGCATCACAAGTCCTTTTGCTTTGCAGAGTTATTATCATTTTTCTTACCAAAAGATCTTTGTGTCAACGAGGAACTGTAATTCTGCTAGGACAGTTTTCCAATATATTATGGACAGAGGAGTAAACTACACCTAAGTGCAAAATTTGACTCCAGCATGTTAATAATCTCCCAGGACTGGTCATCTCTTACAGTGGAAGGTGTTTCCATTATGTAGACATCAAATAGTTTAAAAGTGCAGGATGCAAACACTGCTTCAAATCAGGTGAAGGTTGAAGTTAAATTGTTTATGTAGCCAAGAAAGCCACTGCTCAAGGGAAAGGGGAAATAAACACTGAGACATAGGCTAAGAGTTCCCCACATTGTAAAAGGGTGCTGAAATCAGGAAGCAAACAGGAAACAGAAATATTAAAGTGATATAGTATTGGAAAATATCTGCCACTGCTTTCAGCTGTCTCCTGAACACTGTTCATTCTGAAGGCTGTCAATGCAGGGAAATTTTGCTGAGTCTGAGAGGGAAAGTGCAAAAACCAGAACTGCCACTGTCCAATTTAAGGAAAAGAACAATGTCAACAGAAAACTAAAGCAGGGTCTACAGAGGAACTCTAGGATGAGGCTGCCTTTTTCTAAACAACTTTTTCTGCCAATTTCTTCCCCAAAAGTGCTTTCTCTTTCTCATCCCTTTCTTTCTATAGATTAAAGCTTCTTCCAAAACCATATCTTAAAGTTTGGATGACCCCTGCTGCTGTCTCTTTATCTGCCTGCACAGAATCACTTTCATGCACGAGGTCCAGGATATCCAAAAAAACTAACTGATGAATTCTTAAAAGCATACCCAGACTGCAGCCCTCAGAAATGCCTTTTTAGCCTGATAACAAGATTACTGTAAGCTTTGGTTTCTTAGCACTAATGTTCAATGGGCAAAGAAGCCACATCTGCCTCTGAGCACACCAAGGTTTAAATCCAAGGTTTTTCAGTAACATCAGCCAGACATTTGAAGAGGTGTAAAATAAAAATAGAGTTGTTCTATGGCTTAAAGATTAATGTTATAATACCTGGAAACCAACAATGAGAGCAAGCAGTATTAAATTTTCACAATGTGTTAGAAAGTCTCCAGATCTTTTTTCAGTAAAATACCTGAATCTTTTTCAAGACTAAGTGCCAAGAATTGATTTCCAATATTAAAAGCAGATGACCTGCATTCATTGTGCAGTTTAAACCATAAAATGTGTATTTTTTTAAATTCCAGTCTATTTCTATACATGCTGGTCTCAAGTCAGAACTGCACTACTGAAATAATTTGCAGAATTTGCAAATGAATAAATTACTTTCACATTTCAAAATATATATCATAAAAAAATGAAGTCAGCCTAGTCAGACCAAAAATGGTACAACAAATGAATATAAATAACCTCAACACATAGATCAAGATATGGCAGACTGGCATTCTGATGTAAAAAAACAATATTAGCAAGTACAAGCACATACAGAAAGCATTATTGCTGGAAATTGAACTGAAGTCTGAGAAGATTAGCGAAAATATGTGAAGATAGAGGAAGAGCTATGAATTTATTTCTCATTTTCAGCTCAATGGACTGTATTTTACATAGGATGTTGAATAGGACATGGATTGATTTCTAAAACTTTTGGTTAAGTTACTTATTAAAATTGAACACAGCCACAGAACTTCAACATGGGGAATGTCTGACTTTTATATGTGTGAACAGAATGACAGCTGGATCTGCCCCAGGTGGTATATTTTAAAGAATAATGAATTTGGAAAGGAAATCAAGAAATCAGAAATTAACCATGAGAGGAATTGACTCAACCAATATCCTTATGTCACTAATTTACTTCAGACATGAACATGCAATTATTTTATCCATGCATTGGTTTGGAATCAGAAACAAGTCACAATTCTTAGCACCAAATAGCATTGAAGGGTTCCAAAATACAGAAAAAGAAACCATAATTTAAAAATACAGAAAAGGAAACCGTTCACATTAAGCCATTGGATTGTGCATGGAGCACAGGTGTATTTCTTATTTCAGTTATTTCTGTTTAATTAGCCAGTCTCTATCACTCATTCTCCTGCCCATTCTTTGTTTCCTCCTCTTTTGTTCTAACTGATATCAAACTGTGGACTAAAGAAGACTAAATGACTCTCTTGTATAGGTAGGTGTAAAATGAAACCAGAAATCTGATAGATAAATAAATTTGTATCATAACATATGGAACTGATAGGATGAATGAAAATCCACTCCAAAACCAGAGACAATTTTGAGGTGAACATATAATTTTACATTCATTTTTAAATTTTTACCAAAATCACTTTTCTTTCATAGGAAAATTCTCATTCATTCAGTCTGGTCGTTCCCAGGTTGATTCCTGAAGAGGTTCAGGAGCTCAAGCCTGGGTTTTCCTTTTGATGCAGTGCTTGGTCAAGTGAGCTCTGCATCCATCTCACAAATACTATTGATAATCCCTAAAGTCTGGTTAACTTAATGCAGGAGTCCATCTAAATCTATCTATCATATTGTCTAGATAATTAATTTTTTGAAGAGACCAATGTGTGAAATTAGTCTACAATTATCTGTCAGGGTAGGCCTTCCAACCACAGTACAGAAAAATAGTGTGTGAATTAAATAGCACACTGACAGCAGCTAATAAGAATTGTTAACAGTTTGGTGTTAACATTTCTTTGGGTTCCCAATATCTTTGCCTTGCTATTTTAGTGTTAGGCTTGATCCTGCCTGCCACGTATTATCCCCATTATTCCCACGAACTGTGGGGAAGCTTTTAATTTAGTACTATGTTCTTTGGAAGTACTTCAGCATTAAAGTTGGATTGCACTGCCCTTCCCTAAAAGCTAGAACCATAAAACTGTTCCTGTATGACAAGGGGATCCACTCTGAGTTCATAATAGGAAATTATCAGCAAACTCCTTTATCTTCTACAGAAAATATTTGAGACCAGCAAGTTTCAGAGGTAAGGCCCAAAATTGTTGCAAACACATGAATCAACCACATGAGGAAAAGGGTTGGGTTCATTTGTTTTGCAAGGGTCAGTCTCCACAGAGCGTACAGGTCTGAAGGCAGAATGTTGTATCTCCATGTAAATCACGTCGGCATCACTCTCAGTAATGCAGGATCCTTATCAAGCAGTTCCCTTTCACCGGTTACTGACTGATAACAGCACACAACACTGACCCACTGCCAGCAATTAATTCCTCTGAGGGGGCAGAGAGAGGTCCAACAGAGTAATGAGTTTGTTTCTGTGTGGTAGAGAATGGAAATTAGTGGGATGGAGAGCAGTGTAAAGCTGCCTAGAGATGAAGGCTGCACTGACCCCCTGGATTGTCTCCTAACCACTGCTGAAGTGGTTCAGGAGTATGTAACTTCATCTCAAATTAACAGTGATAATTGACCTAAAATAAAAGCTGATGTAATACTGCTCTTGAATGTTTTCAGTGATTTTGATTAACTTAGACATGAAAATTGAAAATTCTGAAGGCCTAAACAGTGATAGGAAAAGGATACCCAGAGACAGGAGAAACTGTGGAGTGAAACAAAGCAAACAGGTCTGTTCCACAATTTTGCAGTGTCTATGCAAATATGCAGAAAGCAACTAGTGAAAGGCTTAACAAAGACTGTAGTGCTAAATGCCATATGACACTGGAGGTCTGCTAGAGCAGAAACTGCCATCATCCTCCCACACATGCAACTCAACACAATTGTGGCATCTGACTGTTCAAAACCTTCCTGCTCTCAGAGAAAAAGATTTGAGGTGGAAATTGTCACCTTGTAGCATTTAGTACCTCCATTACACCTAACTTTGCAAGCCCTGTAACATAAAGCAATAAGCACTCTAAGGAATATCAAAGTAGGGTTCATGCTGCGGTTATTTCCATTCATAACAGGGAGAAAAACCAACCAAAGCTGCCAAGTGGCAGAGTTTTCTTGAGAAGAGGTTGCTAAAAACTGAACACTTGAGAGGGCTAAAAGTGAAAGATCTATGTCTGTTTTTCCTCATGCTGACCCCTGCAATATGTCATCAGACTGCAAAATAGCAGTCTAAGAGAAACACAATGAAAATGTGCCCTCTGGCCAAATGGGAAGAGTTATTTCAGTTGGCTGCAGTTGTGTCTACCAGCCACTGCCAGAGTTCTTAGCTAGCATTATTGCAGACAAAGACAACCAGCAGTGGAGGTGCTGGCTAGAGAAGGTTACAATCTCTGCCAGAGATCCTTGGAGGGGTTTTGTGAAATGTAGTCATTCAGCTACATTTGAAAAGAAAGGAGGAAAGCCCATTAAATTATTCTTATTTGTGAACATTCAGTTGTGCACATGCATGGCAGGGAGCATGAAGGGCAGCCATCAAACCAGGCAGGGGGGAGCTTTTCTTCTTGGGTTCAACAGGAGGCTCTATCAGCAGTAACCATTATTACAGCAAGATTGGTGCTGCTGTAGTTAAACTAAAATTTCTATGAGTCACAAGGAGCCAAGAAGCTCATCTGAGGAATGCCCATTTTCACAATGTTTTACATCTTCCTATGTCCTCTCTGAGCCCTCATCTCTCTTTTTGCAGTGGACTTTCCCAGGCCTTCTGAGATACCTAAACAATGTAAGGTAGCCCCTAATGCAACACAATAAATTCTTCACTTTTACTTCATTATTTTTAGAAAAATGGCTCTTCAAACCTCATTGGAAGACGCTCCTGTTTTCAGTGTCCACACCAGCAATTCAAAGTGTGTTATTCTTAAAACATCCTGGGTTCACACTGCCTTCCATTTTATTGCCTAATGCAGTTTAGTAAATTCTGCCTTGGTGCCTGCAAAAGGTTGTCTATGGATGACTAAAAGAGAGTGTATTTAATTAAGAAAGCTCTTGATTAATAAAGGTTGCAGATAAAAATTTGGGAACTTGCTGCAGGTTCATTCTGAATTAGCAGGATGCAATGCCTGGTTGTAAGGGAATTTTTGGATTCAGCAGCTTTTCCATCCTATTCAAAGAGCTTCCCCCACCTCCAATAGGCAGCAGCTCGTTCAGTTAAAGCTTTATAGACCAGAGCTGTGAAGAGCTGACATTACAAAGCAAATGTGGCCTGACTGTGCAGCCTGTGTTTGCTAGTGCTGCTCTGAACAGTGCCACAATTCATTGTATTTTATCTGTTCTTCATGAATGCTGCCTTCCCTTTGCTCCAAAACAGTTTGAAGCAGAATAGTGGCTACTGAGTTTAACAACAGCTGTGTGAACATAGAAGGGTTTTCTTATGGGTCTGGAATGTGCCCAGCATGAACTCAGAGACATTGCAAGGGGTATTGGAGCTACAACTTCAGTAACCCGCCATTCCTTTTTTTTCCTAAGGAAAAAAGTACTCCTAGAATTGAGCTATCTACTAAATAATTTTGAATATTTCCTCTTCTGCTTTCAACTGGATCAATTAACATTTTATTACTATTCATGAAATATTTAAGGATTGAAAAGTCTCTCTTGAATGCTCAGCTAAATTAAACCCAAAATACTTAAAAATCAAGTAAATTTGGAATTGTTCTAGAGCCTCAGAGGTATTAGCAAAGGATTATTTAGACTTCTTATTAAAAAAGCTCACAAACCCAGCAAACACAGAGCAACTACTAAGTTGATGTCTTCACAAACTTTCTGGACTGAATCACCAGAACATCCTCAATATTTGTGACAATCCAGTTACAGAGCTGATAGCATGGGAGCACAGGCTGTCTCCTGGCTTCATGCTGATACCATAATTGTTTTGTTGTTATTCTCTCTAAAAAGAGAGAATAGTCCTTACCTTGCTAATATTTTTTCTTTTGCCTGTTCTTGCTCTATTAATTTGTCTTTTTCTTGTTCCCTGGGACATTATGACTATATTCATTACTTGAGTACTTTTAATGTTCTTAAAAGCTACTTCTGAAACTCAGTATTACTAGTGCAAGAAAATTTTAAATATCATTTTAGTAGCATAAATTGGAAACAGTAATTGGGACAATCAGAAAACACATATGCATCAAAAGAATAAATATTCAATGCTTGCTGTAAAATATCTGCAGTGGTTGTTTTATCAGGATCTGCATTCTCAATAAAAGGACATACTATGTGATAGAGCTGGTTTGTAGGACAGAAAAGGAGTTTGATGGTTATGGAAAGCAGCTGCTCTGGGGGAGCATGATAGTATTTTCACATAGAACATTTAGAATTTTACTGGGAAAAAAAAATTAAAAAAAAAAAGTTTGATTCTCTTACTGTCCATCTGCCTTTGATTTCAGCCATCCTTTCTAGAAGTCTTCAAATTTCAGCAGAATACTATTAGCAATTCCTAACGTGCCTCCTTCAAACATCTTTTTTTCTCACATTTAATGGCATATGGTGGTGAGATATTATGTGCACAGTGATAGCTAATGGATAGGACATGAGACAAAGACAGATCTCTGTATTATCCCCAGCTCTGCTGCTGATTTACCCTGTAAGTCAGTTTTTTTGCCTTTGAAATGCAAATAACAATACTTATTCCTCTTGAGAAAACTCCCTGAAAGGAACACATGGAAGAAAAGTCTTACTTTTCAGAGCTCAACTTCTGGCCATAATTCCTTCATTTTTTCATCTTTTTCCTCCTTCTGTTAACCACACAAGGGAAAGCAAAGGCTGCTTCACTGAGATCCCCCCAAAGGCTGTTAGACATTTCAACCAACATCCAGATCCTGTCACACCCAAAAGTCCCCAGACATTCTAGGTATACCCTTTCTCTTTCTGTGCACAAACATTTATATATAGTTAATATATTTTTGTCTCTTTAATGCAATCCTTTTTTCCTACAAAGCACTTTCAGAAGTACTCATCTGTAAAAATCACTGCACCAGAACTGAAAAAACTTGATCTCTACAATTCCTGTTCACAGATTTTCCCACAAATTGAGTCCACCTACACAGTGGATACAGCTCCAGAGAACTTCAATATGTAAAATGATGGTTTATAGATTTACTGTCACTTCTCAACTCTGTATTTTAAAATAATTCTTGGTTTTCCCTTTTTGGCTGGTATTGTGTGGATAAATTCTCTGTTGATGTCTAAGACACCAGGCATCACAAATTTTCCTCCCTCTGAAAAGCATTTTCTACCTACTTTTCCAAGTCAAGAAGGGTTATGTCATCATAATGCCTCTGTGTGTGTCTATTAGTTGCCTTCTTATGATCCTGTTAGCTGTTTTCAAATTGCTATATAAGTCCTAAAGCTAATAACTTCCTCATGATTTACTAAAATAGGTAGCCAGGTAGAGGAGATGCTCAAATTCCCCTTCCAAAGGCTGAAACTCAAGAAAACTCCTTCCAAGCAGAAAAGGATCTGCACTGACATCAGACAAGAGGAATGCCTGATACAGTGAAAAATTTAAACAGAAGCTTTCATTTTATTGGACATCAGAGAGTCATGTAAGATCCAAAGACAAGTAACAGAGGCATTGAAAAACAAGTTTCGTTCCACAGAACTTGTTTTTGAAAAAGGACATGAAAACCAAAATATTTTCCTTAAATGAGGTTGAAACACCGTGTGTGGCTTCCCCAAGGAACTGTGTCATTCAATCAACCTGCACAATTCACTGAGGTCAGTCAGAGCTTGTTGCATCATTCCAATTACTCAAGCTTCAGCAAGAACTCAGCTTAGCATGGGAACAGGCAGCAATGAAGCACCACAGCTGCAGAGGATGTGAGCATGAAGAGAGCACCAGGAACTGATATCAATAAAGTTCTAATACTTTACAAACATTAAATGCAGTATTAGGTTAACCATCATTGTAATTAAAACTAAATGTAAGAATACCAGATATCTCCAGGACCAACTTGAGATGCCTTTGTGTTTGCAGCATTCCATCCTCTGTTTTGAGTGAATAACTTCTGTACATTTTCACATCTTTCAGTGACTGGCATAGGCTACAGGTTTTCTACTGAGATAGATTCAATTTTTAAGCAATCTTAAAAAAAATCTCAACAAACTTTTGACAACTTTTTCAGTTTTAAATATGTCATTTCAGGGCAGCAGACAGACTGGAAATGACAATCCTATAAAAGGGAGAAGCCTCAGCTCTGCTCTCTCCTTTGCAAAAACATCAGTGTTGAACATTGTGTGACTTTTGGCATCTCAGGCTGCATTTTTTGTTAACTGCCTTCTGAAAAGCAACTCATCTTAAAAAAGAAAGGGTTTAGAAAAGAATACCAATGCCTGAGAGGCCAGAGAGGGGCATGTTGAGTACCTCTGATTATCTGCATTAAAAATGAAATTAGATTAGAAGGATTAGAAACAACAATTCTTTTAATTGCTTCTTGTGGAAGAATAACTAAAGCAAGAAATTACTGGAATAACTGCAACACCTAAATGTGCAGTATTCTGTAATAAAATCTATAGTAGATCTTTGGAAATCTACATTTCAAAATAAAATATTCCTGGTAATTTTCCTATTGATTCATTCTTATATTGATAGTGACAAGAATTCCAGTATGCCACTGGCCTTCCTAGATCAAAAACCACTGTTTCAAAGGGTATTTTTCACCTTTGTGGCCTTTTTTGTCTATCTGAAAATTCATTCAAGTCCAGTTAATTTGAAGACAGGAGAATTTGTAGTTTCCTGCTGACCACATGCCAAGGTTTGGGCTGCTGCAGGAGCCACCCAGGTGTGCTGTCTCGCCAGCAGGGCTCCTTTTACTCTGTGATGTGGAACTGAGATGAAGAGACTGATTATTTCTCAATTATTTTACTCTCTCATTTTCTATAGCAAGCTTGTGAACAGGAAGCTCTTCTGTAGAGCTATAAAGGCAGAATCATGGGAAGAAAAGAAGGGAAGAGGAAACTGAAAGCTCTATCCTCTTGTTTATAAGACTGAACACAGTTTCTCCAGTAATCTGAGCACTTGGTTCATGTTTACAAAATATGTTATTTAGGAATAGGCAGAAAAATTCCAAGTGTCTGTATTGAAGTAGAAATTGCTCTTTTACAGTACTGAAGCTGACAGCATATTCCAGTATACTTAATCCTGAAATTTCAAACATACTTGCAACTGACTATTTTTGTTAGTTTCTGTTGGATGAATAATTTCCTTAACTACAAAAAGTTACTTGAGAAAGAAGAAAGCAAGATGTTTGACAGACTTTACCAATGTTGACATTGTATTCTAACTCAACAGGTTTTATTTTTCTATTTATGGTTTAGACTGATATATAAGCAAAAATGCTGAAAAAGTATCTAAACACACACTATAAATAAATTCTTAACATTTTCTTTTCTGTGATCTTTTTTAAGAACAAACTTGACACATTTTCTTATAAGTTGGTGGCACGGGAAAAATACATCTTATAAGAATGCTGATCTTTTTAAATGGATTAAGGTAACCCAACAACTTCCAATAAATCTAAGATTTTACAAGAATTCTCAGAGTCAAATCATAAGTTCCAACAGCAACTTATAACGTGTGAGTGCACTATCCATCAAAGCCACTCTATGTGTCTGGGAGATGCTGCCATTGTCAAACTGGGCTGACAGCAAACTCTGAGCTTTGTGGAGGTGCCCTTTGGTGGGCACTGGGGAAAATCCTGCCCTTGCACACAAGGGAGTGAGCACAGGCTGGGATGTGGGGTGAAGGGAAGAGCTCAGCACGAGCTGGAGCTTCAAACACAGATGCTCTGCTGCTGCTGCTAACACATTGTGGAAGAGATGTGCCTTGAACCAAGGGAGCTGGGAGCAGCTTGTCAGGTGCAATGACAGGAGAATGACTCCACAGGGCAGAAAAAAGAGAGGCAAGACCTACTTTAGAAAGAGAAAAGGTGTTTCACTGTCTGGAAGTATTACAGCGAAAGGACAGAAAGGACAGATTTATACATCATGCTTCAAGAAGGGTGTTATTTATCCAGACCTTTTCTCAAAGTGAACATTATTTGTGCAATTTTTAGAGTTTTAAGAGTCCACAAAGCAGATACAACATGGGGGTGTAATCAGCTGCAATATTGAATCTCACAAAGTGTAGGCTTTTATTTACACTGAATTTCACTTTGCACAAGGGATCCTCCTGCAGCCCATATTCAATATGTGCAAACATACACCAGCACTGAGGCTTCAGATCATGACAGTAAAGCACAACTGAACTCAGATCCTGCCTCTTACAGATTTCCTAAATACTGTGAGAAAAATAAATTAGCTACTGGATAGAAAACACAATGATATCTCCTTTTTCACAGACTGAGATGGGAATCTCTTCAATAACAGGGTCCTGCAAGTCCATGTTTGTGTGATGTTTAACACACTGCCTGCCCTGACTCAGGCAAACCCTCTGGAGTGCAATGTATGTATTGCTTGGAAAGCATTATTATGGAACCACAAATGGAAACATCAGGAAAAGATATTGATTGCAGTTTTCATGACTTCTCTAAGCCTTTTGGATGTGTTTAGCATAGGCCAAGCTAAATACATAAAAGCACTTTACAAAATCCACATGATGGTGCTTGAAGACACTCATTGGCAATTAACTTAGAGCTGTACTTGTTTTCAATCTACAGCATTAGCTCCAGATCTGCAAACCAGATTGAAGGACAGTATGGGGTCACATTTTAATGACTGAGTCAAATTTTCAGGGAGACAAGAATTCCTTCTACACATTTTCCAGAGCTGCACTATTTGAACTCCTGTGTCCTTTGCCTTCACGTGTTGCTGTAAGAGCTTTGTGCATTGAGCTGTCATTTCAGCTGACTACAACACAGAGTTGGCAGCAGGAAACCAGTGCCTACCAGTTCACAATTTAACAAAATCTGGGATTACATTTGCTTGCACAAAAAGGATTTTTATCCTAAAGGTGACAGCTATCCCTGGTAGGTAACAACTGCTCTCTCACTTCAAATGGGTGGCTGAGGCTTATCCAGCAGGGGCCAGAATGTGTGACATCCTCAGTGCAGGCACCCTAAAAAGACATGGTTTACCCATCTTAACCCATTCTAAATAAAGAGTTTGAGGAGGGACCTTTTCACTTAACAAGCTATTGAAATCAAAATTAAGTCACAGGCTTTTAAATTTATTTGACCTTTTCGTAACATTTCTGTAACTAATTCATTACACTTTCCCATATTTTTCATATGAGGGAAATAAACTAATCTTCCTACTGCCTCTTTTCCTCAAGGAAAAATATCCATTTACTCATTAATTTGGTAAAGAAATTAATTTCCTGTGCCAAGAAATTCATCTTATAAACATTCTGTGGATATTTCTGTACAATCACAAGGCACCAAAACCAACCAAACAGAGGAAAATAATTTTGTATCATCAAATATTGATTAAGCTAATGAAAACTTTGACAAACAGTCATATGATAGCATGAGATTAACTGCCTTGTGTGCTTTCACTAGATATTTTTTCTTTGTAATTAAGAGCAAGTTTATATGTCACAAAAAATTATATGAAGAAATGAAGTGGAATTAAATTAATTTTATATTACAGTTGAAAATGCAAATGATACCCTTTTTATATAAATTATAGTCTTTTTTCAGGACCACCCTTGGTACTTCAGAAGCAAAATTTAATTAGAATTTTACAGGGGATTTTAACAGACCAATTATTGGTATTATTTATGAAGGCAGTAGCTGTAGTGCTAGACAAAAATTGAGTCTCTAATTGTTCTTCAGAAAATCTCTCTTATATTCTATACACATGCCCAGATCAAGAGGATTTTAGAACCATCAAAACAAGCTGGCACAAAACTGCACCAACAGTGTTAATAAGAGCAATACTGTGACAATGAGAACTGTTCTTACAATAAATTTCTTTTTCCCTTTTCTCAAAAGTTACCACTCTTTCAAGAAACAACAAGGGTTTATACTGATCAAAAAGATGAATTCACAGTGTGAAATTCCAGCAATGAAGAAGACCTACAGGTTAGTAAGCAATTATCTGCCAGGTACGTTTGCAAATCGAGGGGCTTAGCACTAAGGGAAAGTGGAGAAATGCACTTTTGTGTGATCTAGTTTCTGACATATTCCCATGGGGAGTCCTGCCCTCCTAAAACATTTCCTAATACTCATTTTGCACCATATGGTTTGTGAGCATTCAGAAGAAAACAGTATGACCTGTAAATAAATGCCACTTTAAGAAGGACCATGTGTGCAAATAGGAGATTCCCCAAAGAGCTAAGTGGGGTTTAAAAGCTACTCCAGTGCCTTTGGGCTGCAAAGCTTGGCACAGATTGAACCAGAAGGTTATTTTGATTAACGGTGCCTGGGAGGCAGGAAGAGAGAGAGGGAGAGCACTGATGCTCAGCAGCACTGCTGCAGGGTGTCCTGGCCATGGCCCCACAGCAGACTGAGCCACACTCAGCTTCCAGGTGTGACAATATTTCTGCCTGTAACACCCTGATTATGTACAAGGACCTCAGTTCTTGCTGCCCTCAGTGCTGTCAGCAAAATATTCTGGGGACTGCCTGGTTCATAGTAGGCTCTGTCACAATTACTGGAGTTTAGAAACCTTCTGGTACCTGTGCAGCACCTTCCATCATTCCCTTCTCCAGTCCTCAGTATCATTACTTGGACAATTAAATGACTAAAGAGGTGGCAGGAGAAAGAACATTTACAGTCATTCTCAATAGAAATACAGTGATACCATCTAGAGAACAATAAATCACTTTATAACTTATTCCAATCCAATATAAAGCTAATTTCATTATTTGATTTAGTCTGTCTTATTGCAAGTTAGAAAATAGTCCAAATACTCTACTGGTTTCTATTCCATGCAGGCTTTTACTTCTTTGCCTAAGATTCAAATACCCTCAGGAGGACCTTACCCACATATGACTTCTTTTTACCTTATTCCTAAAGGGAGACAAAAAAATGTGAATTCAGTCCAGAGATGAGTTTCACTGTTTTACAAGATATTTCTCCCTCCTTCCACAGACAGCTCCTCAAGGAAAGTATGAACCTCAGCTCCCCTCAGCCTAGATTGTACATGGTGCTGTTTGCTGTGCACTGTCCCCTTTCCTCTCATGTAACTCATCCAGCACAGTGAATTCTCAGTCCCTGTGAACAACTTTGCACAGTATTTATCCCAGGGCTGGTTTCAGCATACCTGAAGGATAACCTGTACCTAACCCCTTCCCAGCTGAAAGAACACTTCAGTCTCTTTCTGATCATTTGGGTTTTTCACCCTGTACAGAAAACCTGTCCTATGACTAGCAATTACCTTTATAACAGATAATTTCTATGACGGCTTTTTGTCCACTGAAACTAGATTAATTCACTTATTTAGAAAGTGTATCAAAGGTATCAGAATTCTGAAAAAGCCTAGGCAGCACTGACTTGGACTCACAGTGAATCAGGTCAGACATGACAGCTCCATATTCACTGCAATGAACAAACTTTTGAGTATTATTATATCCCTCTCTTTGAATGTCTTCAAGTAGTTCAGTGAATACTTATATCCAGGAAAAATGACATTCAAGCTTTCAAAAGGCTTATTTTACTCTGAAACAGACTTTGTGAACACGTCACTGAAGATGCACATTTCTTCTGGTTCCCTGATTCAGTTATCAAATTTACCCAATTGAGAGCTGAAATAAATGCTTTTGCTTTTTCATCTAAATGCCAGTCAGAAGATGACAGATTGCAGTCACAATATGAATTATTGGTCTGTGCAATTTTGTGACAATTGCTGTTGCATGGTCAGCTTTAGGCCTGATTTTGAAAAGAACAATTTTTAAAGATTCAGAGTCAGACTTCAGCATATGTCTAATTCGAAAACTATCCTCCTCTCTCCTTAATTCAATCAGGTTTAAGCATATGACTCAAGTTGGCTCTTGCTGAAATTTCTCCTTGATCTCCTTAAAGAAACAGCTCCAAATGCAAAAGCTACTTATTTTTCTTCCGGAATATATGTTTTATTACTTTTTATTACCACTTAATTATTCATTATTAAATGAATCACATCTTGTGATGGTGTTATACTCGAACTATGTTGTGGTTTGATACTGGCCAAATGCCAGGCACCCACAAGAGTCATTTGCTTACCCTCTTCTGGTAGAGTTGAGCAGAGGGGAGGGAAAGAAATAATTAACAAAGGGTTCATGAGCTGAGATAAGGACTGGGAGAAAAACACTCTAAAGGCAAAACAGGTTTAAATTTAAAGGTATAAAGTAAATTTATTATTAAGAAAATCAGAGGAGGATAATGAGAAGTAAAATAAGCCTTTAAAACACCTTTTTTCCCCCAAGCCCCTTCCTCTTTCTCACCAAAAGCACAGGGACACACGGTATGGGAGTTTTGGCCAGTTCATCACCAAGATTTTCTGTTCTATCAGGGAAAGAAGTCTGTTCTCTGCTATGCTGTGAGTCCCTCCCATGGGGCAAACAAGTGTTCCCAAAACTGTTGTGGCCTGGGTCACTCATCCACAGGGTGCAGTCCTAAGGGTAGGCTGCTCTAGTTTGGCACCAAGGCCCCTCTCTGTGTCTCTGGAAGCAGGAGCCCTCTCTCCATTCGGGTCTCCCACTGGATCACAGCTTTCTCTGCCATCCACCCACTCTGCCATGAGCACTTTTTCCATGGGCTATGAGTGGATCTGCATCCCCCATGGGCTTCCTGCATTACAGGGGGACGCTTTGTTTCATCATAGCCTTTACCAGAGCTTGCAAAGGAATTCTGGCTCCAACACATGGAGCACCTCCTCCCCCCCTTTTGTTTTTCCACTGACCTTGGTGCCGCCGTGTTGTTTTCCCTCACGCGTCCTCATTTCTTCCTCTTCTCTGACTAGAAGAAAAGCTGCTGCTCATAGGTACAATTGTCAACTAATTCCACTAATTCAAAGATTCTTACAAGATCATGCAGCACCAAGAGGTTGACCTCATCTGGGTTCTGTGTCAGGGAGTCTCTGGCCATGTTTCCACCACAGGCCAGGCCCTGCCGCCATGTTTCCAGCAGTGGCGGCCGCGGCGCTGTTTAACGCCTGCAGGGCACGGGGAAGGAGAAGCCACTGGTGCCCCCCTGTCCCTCTGCCCACAGTGTGGCTGGGCAGGCAGGGCTGGGCAGGCAGGGCAAGGCTGACCACGGGCCGTGCCAAGGTGGCGGCAGCCATGGCCGTAGTATCGCCACAGGCCACACTGGCATGGCGGCGGCTGTGGCAATGGTGGTGGTGCCTCATCTCCCCTGGGGAAAAAACTGCATGGGTGCTATTTTGATTTTCGTCTTAAACATGTCACAGAGGCGTTACCAGCCTAATTGGGCCAGCAGCCTGTCCATCTTCAGAGCCAGCATGGTTCTGTTGGACACGGTGGAAGCTTCCAGCAGCTTCTCACAGAAGCCACTTCTGTGGGCCTCACCTGCTACCAAAAAATCAGGCCGTGCCACATCAACACCAAATTGAAGCCCTCATCGTTAATCATTTATCTAAAGATAAAAAAGAAACAGTATGTAGGCTTTCAAATAAATTTAAAACAAGTCCCAACATTCTCAATGACTTTTCTGAAGTGTTTTTCTTCACTTCCTCAACAATACACTGCTGATTTTTTTAATAATCCAAGCAAGAACTATGCTGTAGTAAATCTAGAGAGTCTCCAATGAATAAACTTTTAAATATTTTTTATGGCACTCCATTAGCAGCATTTTCTAGGCAAAGAACCACCATTCTGTTTCATCTTGCAGTCTCAGTGCATAAAGCCATACCTAACACAGCCTCACACACCCACACAGCATTCCCCGAAATCTCATCTCCTACCTTCATGGAGCTGCTGTCCTTATCACTGAGTCACTGACAAACTGTATCATGGTAAATTGAATTCTTACTATATTTAATGTAATTCTGGATCAATCTCTTTGGAAGCCAACATTGCCCACATCTTGCTAAGGCATGTCTTCTGCAGAGTAGGACTCCTGTACTGTACCTCAAACTGACGGCATCCAAGAGCATTGGATTTGCTTAAAATACCACATTCAAAGTGCACAGCAAAATGTTAATTTAGCAAAATTTCATAGTCCACATTACAATAATTATAATTTTTATACAAAGCAAACCATTAGCCACATACAGATTAAAGGTATCATATGCCTTCCACAGAGGTACAAAAAAAAAAAATTTCTTGTACAGGCAGTGATAGTATTTTTTCTAACCTTGCCAATTGCTACAGCCTTGTAAGTGCTGCAGAGCTCTCCTCCTGATTTGCTCTACTACCATCCCTTGGTGAGAAAAAGTGTCTCAGCTCTCTGTGCCTCAATTACTGCTTTTTGGAGGATTGAGGAAGATACATTAGGCTCATGACATTACTACAAGTTGATGGGAAAAATAAATTAAGTTGTCTCTCATTATGATACACCACAAATATATGCCCACTTTAGTCAGGTGCAAAATAGAAAGAAACACATATTGTTCTGAACTAGAAGCTGCTCAATGCCTTTGGTATCTATCAGTAATTACAAAATCTTAACTCCCAAGCAGACCCACTCCCTCCTCTTCAGTTCATTAAAATGGGTTTAGGAGAAAAAATTTATTTGGAAAATAGTTGAGTGGCTTATAGCATGGAAAAAATGGCAGTAATCTTCCTGAGTCAAATAGAAATACAGGACAATGAGCATATGTGGGCAAGGTACTCCTCTGCCTGGGGGACAAGGTGAGAAAGTACCTTCCTATGCCTCAGGTGAAACATCACGGCTTAGAAAATGGCTGAGGGTTCACAGAACATGAATAATGGAAAGAATTGTTTGGGAAACTAAAATAATGATTTGCAAAGGCTGGAATTATTTCAAACTAACTTCTAACACTGGAGAAGACTGGGGAGAACCATGTATGTGAAGAAAGGAGGCTGCCACACAGTCAGAAGCCCCCTGAACATGGACTACCAGTGTTCAACCCCTGCCTCCCCCAACAAGAATTCCCAGTATCCAAATCTGCTCATGACCAAATTTTTGTAGATATCTTTCTCCATATAGAAAAGGATCACAGTAGCTCTTTCTCCGAACTAAAATTTTACTTCTGAGGAAAAGACAGCTCTTTTTCTGAAAAAAAAAAGGATAAAACAAAACATGCAAAAGATTTCAGCAAGATCTCACAACTACGGCTGGATACTAGATTTGATCTCAGATTGAGTTCATGAAGCCTTGAGAGGAGTCCAAGCTGACGAAATCATGATGTAAAAACAGAATCACCAAATGGCTGAGGTTGATGTGACCTCTGGAGATGCCCTACACCCCCTGCTCAAGCAGGAACAGCACCACACCAGGGTGGCTCCAGCTGTATTTCAGTGTCTCCATGGACAGATTCTGCAACCTCTCCAGCCCAACCCATTCTAAACTGGTCAGAGCTGCCTGTGTCCCCAGTTACATGAATTAGGGAGAATTCTAGGTACTAAGAGGGTATTATAGCATGAAGATGACTAACTAATTATTGTAATTAACAAAGAGAGAAAAGGTAGTATGGAAACTATAGAATACATACACACACACACCCCCCATCAGATTATTGTTTGACAAAGTGACTTTTCTCTCCCAAGAGACATTTTTATCTATTTATGTAATCATGGAACAGTCTGCCTGAGACTTGAAGAAAACAAATTTTCCTGCACTGAGAAGGAAATCAGACATTTCTCTCACTGAATGTAATTATGCAGCAATGAAATAAACAGGACTGTTTTTAGAGAAAGTGACGTGGCATAACATAAAATCTGTATTGTGTACCTTTGCCTAGGTCCCAACACATAAACCCCACACAAATGCAATCATTTCCATTATGTCAGCACTCTGAAAGCAGGGCTAAGGTAGGGGCAGGTGACACTGTTTATTTCTGATACTCTACTAGCTCCTAAATCACTGACACAGTCTGCTAAGAAAAATTATATATTTGACACTACTGAGTTGCATGACAGGTCACTAGAGAATTTATTCCCCACACAATCAGTACTTGCTGGTGAAGACACCTTTACATCTTTTTGCCAAGTCCATTAATATGAGGGGTTAGTGTCCTGACACAAGGCAACGATACTACATGGGTTTTAAATGTTAAATTAAATGCTACAGTGCATTACACCAGCTGAAATGACATGTCCTGCTTCTGTCTTAAAAAGCGAATTATTTTGTAAAGTATGTCTCTGCTGAAAAGTTACTTTATAAAACTGGTATCAGGTTGCCACATGGCATTGTGATGACTGACTTGTATCATATTTCTCAAGCTACAGATAATTTTTCCCTCAACTTCTACCTTCATTTTAACTGACAGCCCAGAAATTTTTTCATGAATGTTGAGATTCAGGCAAATCTGCCAAAGCCTCACCCCTCAGCATCCCTCCACAGCTCAGACAGGCAAACCCTTGCTGCAGCAGGTCCACAGCTACAGCTTGAATAACTGGGCCTGAACAGGAGCGATTTTACAGCAATTTAGAAACTTATTTGTAAACAAAAGAGCCCAGTGAGGCTGTGAATCTTCCTTTGTCACCAACCAAGCACCCTCACTGCATGTTTCAGTAAAGGCTTCTGCTTTAATTCGCAACTCCACAGACTTCACTCCTCTTTGGTCAGTGAGGAAGCTGGAGGCAATTTGAGAAAGTTGCTTTTTAGAAATAACGGGTTTCTCAAACTCTGCTATCTAATGCCCATTTCTGTTGGCAATCCCCAAGCCAGAAACAGCATCCATGTGAAACATTCAGAGGTTTGAATGTGCACATGGAAATATTTTATAAAATTTTAGAATATTTTTAGAGATTAAGATCATACACCACTTCAGCTCACGAGTATATGAGTATCCATTTACCAATAGCAGGAATTCTGCTCAGATTCTGTTATGATCCAATAGATGAATTGCATCAGTATTTTCAGCAGTAAAATTATAGCTCTGCCAACTGCCTCTCTGCCATGACTCAGAATGGGATCACAGCCTGACAGTACAATCCTCTTAGAAGATACAGCTGCATGCAATTTTAATTTTGGAATTGTTTTTATTAATAATTTCTTCTTCAGATTTCACTCTGATCTCTGTAAATCAATGAAACTCCTCTTAATTCAAATTGTTAAGAGTGTTAAACCAATAAAGCAGTTAGTCAAAAAGACCTCACAACCTCCCTGTCAGTTTTGACATTCTACCATAAATATGTAACCATATTAATACTCTAAATATTTGACCTTGTCAAGTCCTATAACTAAATGAAGTCTAGGTTATAGATTAATTGATATATACAACTGCTTTTCCACACAAGTTTTGCATTTTTCTGTTGCACACGGGAGACGAGTTTGTAATGGAGCAACAATAATCTAATAGCAGAAGGAGGCCTGACAGGACTGACAATATGAAAATAATCCAATGGGCTGTGGATGGATTTTTAAGCATACTGAAAACCATGAGGTGAATGTCAATTTAACACACCTCTAATTTCGTTTCTGACCTGGAAAAATCAGAGAGAGAAGGAGAACACCAGTAAATTCTCTGTTGTTGTTGGGGTTTTGTACTTTTAAGGTAGTTAATAAGGTTTATTTAATTTATTTATAAGGTTTAGCTAATTTAATACTTTTGGATTCTATACAGTTGGGATTTTAATGATTCAGTTTAGAGACAGTTGGTTTTATATATTTCTTCAAGTACTGTTTTATACAAAAAGTTGAGTGTTTATACATTGGATTTTTTATGTGATTTGTGTTTTTTAAATTTTGGATTTTTCTACAGTTAGTATTTTCTACTGGTTTAATATTTTCTTTTACATTTTCTATACATTTGTTTTTTATATCTTTGGTTCTTCTTATGTCTGAATATTGTTAGACTTTTTTATTTTTATGTGGCTTAATTTAAAACTTTTTTTTGTTAAATACTTCTTTTTTTCTAAGCTTACACAGTTGTTTTTAGTTTGGTGGAGGTAGTATATATGGCAGATTTTTCAAAAATTTCTTTTGAATTTCTTTTTTTTATAGAGGTTGTTATGACAGTTCATCTTTTGAACAGGGTTGGGGTTTTAAATACTTAGTTTACTACATTTTGGCTTTTAAATACAGTTGGACATTTCTACCTTGGTTGTTCATTGCAGCTGATTCCTTTTATACAGTTGGTAGCTGATTTGGTTGGCTTTTGATTCAGTCAAGCTGTAATATAATTGGGTTTTGGCACCCAGTTGTATTTTCTACCACTAGTGTGTTCTACACTTTTGGGGTTTATGCAATTGGTTTTTGGTTGGCCTTTATACAAATGGTTCATTATACTTTGGCTGTTTTATGTGTTTGATTATTTATGCTTTCATATTGTAATACACTTAGTTTTTATACTGCTAGTTTTTCATACAGCTGCTTTTTCATATGGTTGGGCTTCTGTATTGTCAGGTTTTTATGTTTGGGTTTACACAATTGTTTTTTACACAGCTGTTTTTACTACAGTTGGTTTTCTACCCAGCTGGTTTTTGCACATTTGTTTTTAAGAAAGTTGGTTTTTACAAGCTTTTTTATAAGGATGGTTTAATACAGTTGGGGCTGGTATAGCTGGATTTTTACATGGATGGTTTTAGATTATTTCTTTGGACTTCCCCCCCCCCCCAACTATTGGCATTTGCACACTTGGTGAAAATATGTTTGGCTTTTAGTTATTTCTAAACCAGTTATTTTTTATAGGTGCTTTTACAGTAGTTTTTTTACATGGTTGTTTATCATAATATGAGTGCTATTTGATATGTTTAGTTTTTTATATGGTTGGTGATTTATGCCCTGGTTTTATATAACATTTGAGGTTTTATATTGTTGGATTTTCATACCATCTGCTTTTCTAGGGTTGCATTTTTATACAACTGGGCTTTACAGAATGGACTTTTTACCTGGTTGGGTTTATATAAATTCTTTTTTACACTCTGATTTACATTACAGTTGAATTTTTAATGGATATTTTCAATACAGCTGGTTTTCAGTGCTGTGTGGCTGTAATAGTGCAGTTAATTTTGAATTGGTTGGTTGCTTATACAGTAGGGGTTTTATTTTCTCCTTCTATTTTTGCTTTTTCTACAATTTATTTATGTGTATATACATATATATGTATTTTATATAGCTCTGTCTTAGTTTGAAAGAGAGATATCTGCCAAAGAATGTTTCCCTTGGAAAACAAACTTGGTTTTTTAGATGGTTGGTTTATTACAGTTAGTTGTTTTCATATAGCATGGGGGTTTTTTTTACTATATTTTAATACCTACAGCTTTTTTTTCTATTGTTTTTTTTAATTTGAATGGGGTTTTTTACCATTTTAGTCTTAATATGTTTGGGTTTTTCCATAACTTTTTAAATTTGTTTGAAGCTTCAACTACAACAGGTGAAAGCTAATTTCTATACAGTGTGCATTTTGACAGCAAACACAGGCTCCTCTAAAACCTTTCTCCCTCATTATTTCTAATAATAAATGCTATCTTTATCTGCTGTAACACAATAATTTTCATAATATGGGCTTTTCATACATTAAATAAATGTATACACACATACAGAGACACATAAAGGTGACAGAGGTGCTGCAAAGTCAGCGCTGTTTCTGGGAACACAGTGACTGGAGAATCATGAATACTGCTGACAGCGACATTATTAAATTCTCCCAGTGTCAGTGGTCAGACAAAAGCCCTATGCAAGTTGAGTGCAGTGGGCTCCTTTTTTCCCCTTCTGCCTCTGGAGAGAACTGAAAGGGACCTGGTATAAAACTCACCCCCTGCCCATGCTCAGAAACTGCAGCCCCCTCAAGCATTAAAAGGACATTTTGACACCCTGGAACAGTTGGGTACATTTATGGCCAAACAGGCAGCTGGAACCTAGACAGTGTTTCATTTTTCAAGTTTTAATGACAAACTTATTGAGATTCCTCCAACCTTCCCATTTAATTTTTTTCCTTCTTCTTCAAGCTCACATGCATACTGAAATTTTCTTGTCAAAATCACAGAGTACCTTCTCATTAAAAGTTGAGATAATATAGGGATCCATTCATTTGGAATCAAAGAGCAGTGTTACATTTTTGCAGTAAAGCTTATTAAATAATTTAAATGGGGAAAGAAAATCTTGCATTCTGCTCACGGGAAGTGAGAAGAGCAATGATTTTTAAAATGGAGATTTTTGATTACTGAATTAAATGATGTAGAACAAAACTGTCATGTTTAAAGAACAGGAAATTTTGTTTTAAAATACAATCCTCATTTTAAGTTGTTATTGGCACATTTGAGACCCACTGAAAGCTGTTGCAATATCCCTAATTAATAAGCCATATATATGTGAACATCTGCATTTCACTCTCCATTTATTTTCTTGCTCATCCACTTGGAGAAAAAACACTTTAAAATATTTAAATGAACACCTCTCAGTAGATAAAATCACATTTGTCTGGTAAAATTGTCTGGTCTGATCACTTATTATTTGTCTGGTTTGCAGCCGAATGACCTTCTGACAACACCTGCTTTCTGTCTTCTACACCATCAGCTCACCAAAACAATCTGGTTTACATTCTGAGCATTCAGTTTAGCTGCCTCAGGGTGAGACACCACTGACTTTGTTCAAAGTTTGCCCCTAGGAGATGCTGTGGATCAACTGGTAAACTAAACATTGGTCATAGCTGGTTCCTGCAAACTATTCATTGGGTGAAATAACTCATCATTCTTTGCTATTAAACAGGAGATGGCAGCAGGCTTTTCCTGACAGACTTTCTCCTCTTAGCACTCTAAACCAAAGACCCTTTCTGAAGAAATGTAGTTTTTAGCAATAATACACATAATGGCTTCTGGATTGTTTGCTGGGGTTTTATTTTTCTACTTTCCCCACTGACTGCTGTTACTGCACCCTTTTTCAGAGTCACTGAACATAAACAACAGTTTGCAATCTGAGTGGAGACAGATCCTCACACGGTCACATTGCCAAACCCAGCCTCTTACCTCAGTCTCTGCCTCACTGACATTTAAAATGCAGTAAAGAAGGGCTGAATTTTTGCCAGAAACCTCCCAGAAATATGAGAAATGCTCACAGATAAATAAAATTAGACCTTGTGATAGTATCAACCAGGAGAACAAAGCAGTTTTCCTGATATTGAATAGGATTTCGTAATGCCAAACCAAAAATGAATTATGAGAGGAAATTTAACTGAGTCACTTTTTACAAGCAAATAATCCTGACCTCTATGTTTAACAGTGTATATGACAGTCTGGCTATCAGAAATGCAGTGCCATACATGAATGTACTTAAAGACCACTGAAACAAACATCAAAACAGGCTATTTCATTTTGACTGGGGTAAATTTCCATACTTACTAAATTCAGTAGGCTCATGCATATTTTACATGTTTCAATGAAAGCCTGACATCTTTCATTTAATTTCTTCTAAGCCTACAGTAATGAAATGAGTCCTCTGCCAGAATTTTTCAGTCACTGGGTGACTGAATTGTAATACCATAGAAGTTTGGAAAATAACTACCAAGAGAATTTTCTTAGTTATCTAACAGCTACACAGGAAATGAACAGACTAATCAAAGAACTTCCTGCATGAAGCATCCAAGAGAGATTATTTTTGCTTTTTGCACTAGAAAACAAAATGTTATTGAGTGCTTGAGAGGGGTGAATACACTGGGCACCAACTCAAACCTTTCTGCATCACCACATCCCAGGATGTCAGCTGTTTGCTCTTGTTTCCCTGCTAGAGGCATCACAGGCATGGCAACTCAGAGCAGTCCATTTCAATGCTGTTCCATAATCCAAAGTACTCCATCCATTTAAAAATATTCGCTCATGCAAATTTATATTGAAAGCTTAGATATGCTCAGAGGATAACAAAAATTAAAGAAGAATCATGTAATTTCCAACTCAGTGTTGTCTTGTAGTATTCACCCTAAATATAAGTTAATTAAAGTAAAATTATCTAAGCTCTGTTTCTCATGAAATAAAATAGTCCTTAAAATTTTCATCTGCCTTGATTTTCAATTACCTATCTTAGTCACGTTTGTAAAAGTACAGTGAAGTGTCCAGATCATTCCCAGTTCACAGCAATCCATCTCATGCAGTTGTTTGCAGTATGGAGAGTTGTGAAAATACAGCTTAGAAAACCACAGAGCTAATATGAAACCTCTCATGGGAGGCTGAGGAAATGAAGAAGATTTAAGAATTAATATACACTGCTTCATTTCAGTCCCATTCTGTCATATCAGTTGTTTCCAGAGATATGGGAAAACCATTCAGCTGTAAACTAGCAGAGCAAATTGACTTTCTAGGCACTGCTCACTATCACACAGAGCTGTGTATGATCACCTGTGTCAGTGCACACCAAATCTCACCACAGCTCAAAAACAACATCATATTTTAGGAAAATTCCTTCTGCTGTGACAGCCACATGGAGTGACAGCATGCAGACAAAGAGATTTTGATAAAGAAAACTTTTTTGTAGAAGTTCTTTAAAGATTCTGACAGCTTTTACAGTTCTCCATGAGTTTATTTTACCACAAAGCAATTCTGAAATAAAACGATCTCAGCTATCATCTAAAGAAGTGGGAAGAAGGATCAATTACACAGCCTATGGAATAATTCTGGTAGCTATCAAAAACATAGACCTAATACAGTTTTTCCAGCAGATCAAAGAGTTACTCACAAAGTGTCCTATTTCAAACTGTGAACTCTGTAAAAGATTTTCATATTAGCTCTGCAAGAGTTTAATAAACTGATTGTTCACAATGAATATGTAGGAGTAGGAAAATAAGTATTTTATAAATTCATTTTATTTATTTTTTTGATCTGCAGAGAGCAGCCAAGACTGATTAGTTTAAACAAAACACAAGAGGGCTCATGAGATGGAGTTTCTAGAAACGAATCAAAGCAAAATTTTGACAAAGGCAGAAGTTGTTACTGAACTTCTGCTCATTTTACAGAGATAATTCTGAGACAGAAATAAATAAACAATACAGGGGACTCTGCTGACAGTCTCCAATTCCAACCCCTTTTCAGCTGCTGTACCAAGCATTTCAGATATTTGGCAATATTCCAGCAGGGCTCACCTGCTGAAGACACAGTTTGAATGATTTCCCTCAGTTAACCTGTAAATCCCACATTCTACTCAAGTCACACCATAATGTGACATAAAATCAACGTGTTAGGGATTCTGGCACCATTAAAAACCCACAACAAAACACAACAATAACAAAACAAAACAAACAAAAAACCCTAGAAAGTAAGATACAATACTGAAAAACAGGATTGTGCTACTAGCATGATTCTTGCATTTCCAATGCTCTGAGGTAAGTAAAGTTTAAAAAATTCCATGCTACTTCTGTGGTCTGTAAAGTCTGACAGTATTGGGGACCCTAAGTCTCTGAAAGCACAGCACATGTTATTTTTGTTTTCTCTACAGGTATTCAAGGATATTCCAAAGGATTCCTTTCTTTTGTTAGGATCTTTGGTTTGGATTTCTTTTAGCCTCCTTTTAGTTCAGCTTTCCTCTTGCAGTGCAATTATCTATGGCCCTCCTGGATCCTGGTAATGATGGAGCATAATTCCAGTATTACAAGGTAACTTTAATACTATTTGAGGCAAAAATTTTTCATTTTTTTCTTCATTTTGTTTCTGTTTCTAAGAATAAATGACAGCTCATATTGTGCGTAGGTTCCAGCTCCTGACAGTCCGGGCTGCTAACAGATTGCTAATCTGATAACTGGGCTATTAAAAGATCTTGAGGAGACAATTTCCTCTTGCTTTCCAACTACAATCTGGGAAACTTATTTCCCTGTATTGAATCATTAACAGTATGAATTACTGTCATGGTACCTAAAAAGATAATGTTCCTTAAATCAGTTCCACACATTCAAAAAGTGCTCAATCTGCTTCCTCACAACTCCTGCCAAGGATGGGAACATGCTGTGTTATCATATGGGGATGGTATCCTAGAGCAGGGAGCCTTCTGTGGGAGAGGGAACCAAACCACACCAAGTTATGGTCCAAAGAATAAACATGAGCCAGGAAGCTGAGACATGAACACAATATGGCACTGGAAAATGTTCCTGTCTACTGGACATATATTTAGTGTCATATTTTCCAGAGTTACAGATACAGACAGAGGAGCCCATACAGAGACAACAGCTGCGGATAGGAAAAACACTAAGAAATGAATAGTTCTCTACTAGTTTAATACTACAGGGATATTATTCATTAATTCAGTTTGTATTATAAAGCATATTATCAGTTCTAACAAGGCAGAAAAACTTCTAAGCCATTCTATCAGTTATCTTTTTTATATGGACATAGAGAGAAGTTAATTTCCACAAAAAGTGATTATTCCTCAGTGATGAAAGAGGCTACCACACACTTCCTTCTCATGCAAGGCAGATGGGTTTGGAGATAAACCCATCTCAGCAATCCTGGAAAACAGGTGTATCATTATATTCTAAGAGATGCATTATTATATTCTTACTTGCACTAAGATAATTCTTAGGATTCCAGGAAAGGGGTAGGATGCTTCCGTACTAGGTACTGTAGAAAAAGAAGATCCAGAAAACACTTTATTTGCTAAAGTTGTACAGAATTGCCAGCCTATAGGATAAATATAGGATGTCATGACATCTCTTGGAACAAGGCAGTGAAGTAAGCTATTTCTATCAGGCACTGTGAGGCTGCTGAGGTCCCTTAGATGGAGCTGACAGCACTTGGTAACTGAGCTGCTCCTGCTCCCTCTGATTGTCTGCTGCGTATCAGAGGGAAACAGGCTTGGAGTGTTTGAGCCACTCAGCTGCAACAAGAGCTAAAGGTCTCTTTTCTCATCCAGCTTCTGCACCAGCCTGAAAATTATGTATTTTCTGCCTCTCGCTGTAACACAAGTGCACACCTATGCAGCAGACAGGAGAAGGCAACTCTCCTCCAAAATTTCTGTGGCAGAATAGGCTGAAGGAAATCAGCCAGAGTATGCATAGATGACTCTTCAGCCAGAGCTGATATTTAACCTGGAGAGTAGCCCCAAAAATGAGAACAAAACCGATGTCAAATCCCACTTTACTTTGTAAAGTCCCCTCCTAAAATAAAACCAGTGAATCAAAAACTCACAGCTTTCAGTCCAAACATATTTTGAGGAAGGTAAGTTTACAGCACTTAGAAAGTTAATTAACGTAATGAACCAGGATAAGACATGCAGTTTGACTACTAAGTGCTTGTGAGGCAACTACTTCAATTAAGTAAAGATACTCATGTTAATAACTCACTGACTCTCCCTTTATCAAAAAAGCCCTAACTAGTATTACAAAATTCTAATTTTTCATTATTCCAGTCTATTTCTCCATTGGCTGACTCAGCTGTAGCCAATGAGATTTTTTGAACTCCCAAGTAGTTTTTAACATGTATTAAGGTAGAACAAATTACGTTTATTCTAGCAAATATTAGATCTGTAAGAATTTTTAAATAAAATGCATGAATTGCTGAAATGTCAACATTTCTCTATGTGCTTTTGGTATTCTAAACCAAGCTATACTGCAGCAAGGAAGAAAACATTTTTTATTAACTGCTCCTCTAAAGATGATAACACAGCAGGTAAATCTAAGTGAACTAATAGACTGTCAAATGATTTCATGAATAAGAAACGGAGACAAGACAAGCAGAAGCTGACAGTGACTCAATGCTCGGACGAAAAAAGGTGAATTGGACAGGAGCACGCAACAAAATCTGTGCTGGATTCTGTGTGACAGATCATTATCTAAGAATAAAAACTGTCTCATTCCATATCAAAGCATTTACAGACTGAAGGGCTATTTTGTGAGCTGCATGAAACTGTGGGTTTTGAAATGAAAATAAATTCAAAACTTATTTTTCAGACAACTATCTGGAGATGGAACTACGAAAAACCACAAAAAGACAAAAGAACAAGAACAAAGTGCTACACAAGAACAGTAATCAACTGTCATCAGGTCATTTTGCTATCCTGAGTCATGTTAACTGATAATTTCGTTTAACTAGACTGAATGAGACAGCATTAATGGGTAAGAGAACATTCACAGCAAGGTTATGAGGTTGCAGATGCTGAATACAGAAATATTCTCAGTAACAGACCAAGCTAAAGGTGAGATCTAGAAATTAGAGGAGTTTGAGATTCTGACCAAATCCCACATAAATCAATTAAAAGCCTCACACTAACTTTAATGAACTCTGAACTACGTCAAAACTAAGTGATGTAATCAAAGGAACATCTTTTTGAGTATGTACTTGAGAGTTCATCCAGCATGGGAAAATAACATTCAAAGAGCACAGCAGAAAATAAGGAAGACTGCCTAAAGCATGTAGCATCTCCCATCTGGTTGGGTTACCATCCTGTGACTGATGACACACTTTGGACTGTAGGCTATGAACTGAATTTTGTCAAACTAAATGAGACACAGGAGAATTTGAGCAAAGACCTTTAGAACCAAGAGCATGAAGTATTATCTTCTCAGACAGAGCTGTATTGTTATGTAAGCAACATAAAGAACATAGCAGAAATGTTAGCAGAAAGGTTAATCTTAGTGGAGCAAAGAAAAGAACAGCTTCAGAGCACAAACATCACCACATATACACAAAATCCATTGCTGCATCTGCACTAGGTTTTCAGTTTGACCCAGGGGTGCACTTCTAAAACAAAAACTCCTGGTTCCTGCAACCCAGCATGCTTTGGTGTGCATTGCAGTGTGCTCTCAGCTTGCACAAACCAGATTTCTTTGGAAGAAAACTAAATTGGAGGGAAGCCTTGAGGAGCTCAAACACTTGCTAGCACACATGCACATCATGGCATAAAGGAGACTCAGGCCAAGGAAAGATCTCCAAAAACTCACAATGCCACATGGATGCTCAAACCACTATCAAATCACGCTCCCTGAGACGTTAACCCCAGCCCCCACATGAATAAATTGTGTCTGAAGAATCTAACCAACACAAAAGAATCAGATTTGGATGCAGCAGAACAAAGTGAGAAATCTGTTGAAACAGTTGGAAAAAGAACAAAGCCTCAACCTGAGTTTAGTCTGAGTTTGGTAGAAAGGAAACAAGCAGAAATGCAACCAAAAAAAAATCCTATTTTAAACTGTACTACTAAAAAATAAATTCTCAGTCTGAAACAATGGGAAAATGTAACTGCATGTAATATCTCAAGAGATTAAACACATGTATCTGAGCTAGGCTTTTCCTTCATTCTGTTTCTCAGTTTAGGAACTAGGCAGTTAATTCCTAACACTAGTATGACTGATTTATAGCTAAAAGTTACTTTCCTTGGTCTATATTAAATGGTGTTTACTTGAGAAGGTCAATAAACTGCACTGAGAGAAAACTGAAATATGAAAGAGATTTTTTCCTAGTGGAAAACTTATTGAATATTTCAACCCAAAGGATAAATGAACAATGAAACATTTAACTGCAGTGTTTCTTTGAAATTTAGCTACTTCACACATTTAGTCCCGTATTGGTCTTTTGGAGTAAAAAAGTCAACAATATGTGAAAGGGAAATGGCTTAGTTGCTCTAATGTAGCAAGGGAAAATATTTTGGTTTTGCCCTTTGTTTGTTATTAATTACTATGATAAACAATAGTCCAGAAAATAACACCATTTTAAGCTTTACTTGCCAATAATCACTGGAAATTAATTTCAGTAAAGAGAGAATATAGAAAATAACATCACTGATTTCCAATAAATTTTCTCCCAGAAATACTGACTTATTTTCATTTAACAGAACTGTTTGACACATCCAATAACTTTAAAGACTGCAGGCGTCTTTTATACCATATTAAAACCCTAAAAGTTATTTTAAACTCTCACAAATGTCTTACTACCTCAGTTCATTCCTTAATAAAGTTGGTATTATAAGTATCATAGTCTCAGTAGACCCCACTCTTGGAAGTAATGTTCACTGTAGTTCAGACCTCTTGGTACATTTGGTAAATTCTTATTGCTCTGACTAGAAATTGGAGCTAGAGACTTTAGAAGTGGAGATAGTGTGAATTATTTTAAAGTCAAAATGCATTTGATCACAGGCATCTGATGAGAAGGATGTCCAACTCCCTACTACAGTGCACATCTGGGAGGGGAAATAAAAAAGAAAAAGTAACTGAAATATAATAACTAAAGTCTGTTACAGATTAACTGATCATATGGCCTTTGGACCATATTTGTACCTCAACTTCATCTGCAATATAGCCATTTCTTAAAGAAAAATATAAGTTCCTGTTCCAGAATGTCAGAGCATGTCTTCTTTTTGAGGTTCTGGATATTGAATAACAGTGTTTGGAAATAATCCCATAGCATCTTTAGGATTTGCTCTGTGGCAGATTGCCACAAGGAGTTTGTCATGGGTCCCAACACTGTGAAAGTCCAGCAGAGTCATTGCTGCAACCCCCAGCGCACCAAGAGCTTGCAACAGAAATTTTCTTGAGTTTCTCAAAAAGGGAATATGTTGAACATGTCCACGCTCTGAAAAACTTCCCAATTATGACTATGTTCATTTCGGGACAGAGGGGACTTCAGCTTTTTTAAGTATTGCTATCGGTACTATTCTATATAAAACATACACTGAAAAAAACCAAATTGTGCTTCATACTGTATTGGGTATGAAAAACCAGGAAAATTAAGATCATTTCCCAAGGAAATATTGAACAGAAAAATCATACTGAAACCCTGAATATTGCTCACACTGGACAGTTGCTCAGATGCATTAACCTGGACCTTACAGGAATGACCTTGCTGGATACTGCAGGCAGAGTGCAACAGTGACTATTGTCCAATTACTGCTATGGCATAATGACACATTTCTGAGGGGTGCTTGAGTTGCTTCTGTCCTTCAAACATTTACTGGGAAACACAATAAGGATCTGCAGTCAGTCTATGCCAAAGAAATTATGAAACCTGTGTGAAACTCTTCAGGGATGAGTGTTTAGACAGCACTCTTAAGCTGGTTTGTATTTCTAGTCCATTTTATGTCCTGATGCTCTTTATAGGAACAATTTAGCTGATAGAATCAAGGAAAAGAGTTACAAAACTGCTGACAACACAATGCTAAGCAGCAATTCAAATAATTTAAGATGACACAGGAAGGATTAGGAGGGACTTAGCCATTGAAAATTACTGAGTGTTTGCTGGCATTCAGTGTAGATGGCTACAAAATTAGCTGAGGCATTTGAAACAGCAGTTGAAGGACAGAGATTTTGGTAAATATCCAGTTAGAAGCTAAGTTTTCTCAGTAATTGACTGTTACTGGGGAGCCATGTAGGCTAGTATTCTTTTTCTGTATGAAAAAAAAAAAAAAACTAGCCCAAAAACTGACAAATGAAACAAAAACATAATCAGAAGAGGTATGCAATTTTTAGATGGTTTATGACTCTATTCAAAGGTATGGATAAAATATTAAGAATGATAAAATACTTTAACTGGGGAAAAAGTAAAAGCAAGAACAAAATCAATGATTGGAAATGCATTAATGATTTGAGGGTTTGCTTTGTTTATCATTAGAGTTGTGAGAAATGGTAATTCTAATGCAAACTGACATTTCAAGGAGCACAGCCTCACTGCTAGCCCAGTAAAATCTTTTTCTACTGCTGGGATAATTTAGAAAACATTAACTGCAGAAATTAGAATCTCTTATACAGCAAAAGGCAATGAGAACCACATAGCTGATCTTTGCCTCTGTTTACTGACTGGTATCTGACATAAAAACCTAAAATTCTTGATAGAATGCTTATTTGTTGATTAGAAGTTGAATTTACTGCTCTAGAAAGTAAGATGCAATGGGCTGATTTGCATCATATGAATATAATTGCAAAAAGCAGAATTTTAGCAATCTAAAGCAACCCTGAGGATTTCTGACCAAATATTTGCTTTCTTGGGAAATAAAGCTTTTCTGTTTATTTACTTGGCTGACTTGCAGGTCTCCATTTTGGAGAGGCTTCTTTGTCCCAGCTGGCAAGTAATCACTCCTGAGTTATGTCCTAACACTCTTGGTGTCTGCAACATGAACCTCCAGCACAGCTATTCCTCAAGAATATCCTGAATCCTGAACTTCCTGTCAAATGCTCAATAATCTTTTCAACATCTCTATGATAATCTATAATAGATAGCAATTTTTTAAAAATCCTATTTCAGAAGCTGCTAAATATGCCACATTTTCTGCACCAAGAAAAAGAAAAAATATTACCATTTGAGATACTAAAGATGCCAATATATTACATAATGAATTTGGATTATTTCTTCAAAGAAATTTCTATAATGGATTATGACTATGTGTTGTTTTTAGCAGGATGATTTCTGAAGTGTCTGTCCTCTAGGGAAAGCCAAACAACATAATTCCCATGAAATTCTCTTGTCTTGCAGAATAGTGATTATGGTGCAGTAAAAATCAACAACAGAGCCAAGAATATTCTGAGAGTTGATGAATATGGGCATTCATCAGATATCCAAGTTCTTTTTAGTTCAGAGACCCATCTTGACAAATCTAAACACCCTCTTTAACCTGCTCATACCCTGGTAGCTAAAGGAGCAAACCCACCCTCAAGCAGCCCCTCCTTTCTGGGGGTTGAGCACTTTGAGGCCTCCCCTCTTCTGTTCCTGCCCAGGGGATAAACTTACTCCTTATATGAGGCTGATATAGGAGATTTTACTTCAATACTTGTGTAAAATCCTGATAATATAAGTAGAGAGTACATATGGCTAATTCATATAAAAATGACCTTATAATAAGCTTTTAATAACCCAACACATTACACGGTAAGGAGCACTTTGTCCACTTATGCTTCTTTTCATGACAGAGCTTAAAGGATTGTGGCTTACTTGGGGAACAGCATCAGCTGACAAACACAAATATTCATCTAAAATTTAATCAAACTCACAGCTCCTTAGGGTTAATCAAGCCCAGCCATACACATTTTCAGTGTTGCAAGCATTTCTGAAAGAAAAATGGGGCATGGGGCAAGACAGTGAAAGAAGCCCCTCCAGACTCCTCTTTTCCATAGTTTGGCTTACGCTCTGCTGGTATAAACACTGAAAAGGGCATCATGTCCAAAAACATCTGCTAGCTTCAATGCCTTCATGCCAGAAAGTTTAATGCAACCTGAAACATGATATTACAGCCAGAAGTCATACAACTTCCAATCAAATAGACTGGTACAAACTGCATTTTCAAATTAAAAAGAAGAATTCCAAGGACAAGAACAAAATCCTTGCCAAGTTTTCAGTTTGTATAAGAAGCTGAAACTCAATGTGGACAACAAATGAGAAACAATGACAGGAGATTGCCATCTGGCCCTCTTATTTTTAAATTAAGAGGCATAACAGGATGAACAGCCAAAAAAGAAGCAATAGGTGACAGATTACTGCCTTCAATCTCTCTTGAACTGATCCCTAAATTATCCAGATCAAGGGAGGCTCTGGGGGTATGTGGACTGATACAACTCACAAAACCTTGACAAAGCAGATGTAGTTACTACAGTTTAAGTGCTTTTAAATGTCTTTTTTTTTTTTTTTTTTTTGTGAAATGATTCTGATTTCCAAAATAACTGGATTTTAATGGAGACAGTTTTGAACTATCTTTGGGAATCATTATACTGCTATCACATATGAAGATCTCGGTGGGCATCTTTGTTTTCTTTTTACTGATCTGCTATACTTTATTGGAGATTCTGCAGGATGGGGTTTATTTATTCTGTCTCTCAAAGTCTGCAGTACCATAACATGTTCATTAACATCAATATCCTTATAATAATTCCATTAGAGATAAATTTTACATAGTAAGTTTCAAAAATTAAATTTTTAGCCACAGGAAGAAGCGGGACAAATTATGTTCAGTCTACTTATAAAACATTCTGGTTTCTCCTCTCTTTTGCAAGAGGAGAATAAGAAATACAGGAAAATGAAAATGCCAACACTATCCATGCTGAAGTTTATATAGTTTCAAACAAAAGCACTGTTTATCTTCAAAGAAGGCAGCTTTGGATCCAAGCACTTTGAAAAGAAATGACCTAAAAGTATGCGCGCTTCTTAGCATACTAACGGCTCTGAATCCGAGCAATTCTGCTTAACTCTTCTGCTTGTCCAGTGCATACACTTCTTACTTAAAACCCCAAAATACATCAGAAGGAGAATTCTAATTATATGTTTCATTAACTTTCAGAAAAAATAATATGCACTACTGACTTTTAGGTGCCATAATAAATGCTGCTGGGTTCTGCTTTTTCCCCCTGAACTAATTTATTCTGTTTCAATAAGTCCCTCTCCAGTAGGAGACACAGATGTTTAGTGAAGAGTGGAAGGCAGGTATATTTATTTTAGACAATTGCTGGAGAATGGCAAATGGACAGTCAATATATTTTAGTTAAGTAATTCTATTCACTTAATATGAACAAGTTTCATCTGAATATTAGAACTACTGCTAAAGGAGATGTTCAAAAACAGCTTTTGAAAGTTCAAGGGAAAAATAAAGGATGAGCTGGGTTTTTTAATGCGTTTTTGAAGACTTCTCACAGTTGGCAGACTTTCCCCTAATATCTACCTCTTGAAAATGCATTGAATCAATTTTTATTAATTTCTTAAATTCTTCCAAGGAGTTACATGTATATCTGACAGACATTTAATATAAAAAGGACTAGAAAAGTAGATTTACATTTTTCATGCACAAGCTGAGAGAGTCCAAGGCAGATAAGTTTTCCTCCCCACTGCCTGTGTTAAGGCACCAGTAAAATGGAGCTCTTGTTGCAAGCATCCATTAAAGACTGTCTCAGGTTCTCCTCTCCTGCACACATCACCGCCCCACACCTTTTTTCCTTCCCCTAAATCAATTAACATTATGATAATTTTGTTCCTGACTCCTGTTTTTGGCTTGATGAAGCTGACTTTCTAATCAGGAAGGGTAAATGTTAAAGTCAAGTGCAATCAGGGATTATTAGGCAAGAAGTGATTATGAGAAGTATTTAAAGATAACAACTAATGCTGTACTAGTATAAAAAGCAAACACCCTTGAAACAAATCAAATGAATTACTCTATCTGTCCTTAACAGCACAAATAACCTAAAAATGGTTTGATATGCTCCTATCTTATCTTCATCTTAGAAGAGGAAACATTTTTGAGAGAGATTTAACCACAGAAAATCTTTATGAGATCTGATACTGTTATTTATTTTGACAGCCAACATAGAAAGCAGAGACGGGACAGAACTGGGAACTTAAGTCCCCAATAATTTGCTGTGTTTCAGACCAAGTGTGGATGTAATTTGGTTGATGAAAAGTGAAGAGCAAACTCTTGGTGTGGTATAAGTGCACTGCCCCTGTTCTGTCAGTGCTGATTGTCAGCTCTCCAACAGAACACACCCAGCAGAAAATGACAGTAAATGATGTTCTGAACATCAGGGAGAAGAGCTTTGGTTTTGTACTTGTAAGAAATTCAGACAAAGACTTTTTCAGACAAGGTCATAAAACACTGTGTTTATAATATGGTCAGAAGCATCTCCCCATTACACACAGAAATGGAACAAAGAAGACAGATGCATTTTCTTCTGCTACTCCCAAAATCTTCAAAAATAATTTAAATCCACTTTTTTTGTTTTTTTATTTTTCCTAAAATAAAAATTTTAGGGTATGGATCTGTGGGAATTTAACTTTTGGTATAGTCCTTTCTCACCCTAGAGATTGGACACACTAGTTACAGTACAATTGCCATGATCTCCTATAGGATTTCAGCCAAAAGAGAATATAAACACATCGTGAAATATGTACAGATGTTTCCTTAAGGAAAATCTGGATCTCACAAAACCTGGAAGTACAAGCTTTACTAGGTGCCTACAGGAACTTTACAGAAACCAGTGAAATTAAGTTATTATGAGAATATAATAATATTCTCTAGTGAAATAGAGTATTCAAGTGGAACCATTCCACAGAAATTCACCTGTTAAAAAAAAAGACTTATGCAAAAAGGCTTCAGTAGAGGAAGAGGTTTCACTGAGAAATATTCACGTTACCACTTGGAAATCCCTACAGAGCTAGCTCCACCACTAGGACATCAACAGAAGTAAAAGATGAGACAAGTTTGTCTGCTCAGGGCTTTGGGATGCACATTGTTTTTAACAATGTGTTAAATTGTGTGGCAGAGTTCAATTTTCATCTTCTCCGTAGGTGCTGACTGCACATAAACTTGTGACAAACAAGCTGACAAAATGACAGTACTTCAGAGTATTTAAAGAATGATTTCTATGTCCTTCCAGTACTCAGCCTGGTACCTCTGAGTCCCTGGACCAAGCACCTGGATCACCCTGCCATTGCTGTGACAGGTGGCAGGATTGCTGAGCGCTGCATGGGCACAGATGTGGTATCACAGATGCAGAAGGAGCAGTCTGTTTGGATATAGCCTTAGAGCACACAAATAACCATTTCTGGTGTTATTGTCAGGGCCAGAGCGGTAGGGCTGTGCTGGCGCCTCCTGCTCCTGCCAGGGGCCACCACCATCTCTGCCACCCCATGCAGCCTCCACTGCCCTGGGCACTGCAGGAGCTCTGCAACAAGGAGTATCTGCAAGGAGCTGCGCCCTGCTGAGAAGGAAGCAAGCTGTGGACTCTGACATACACAGAGATGAGTTTAATTTGAGTTTGTGAAGGCAGGCGCTCAGACATCAAGGGCTGCCTCCATGCCCTACCACTTGGAACACAGAAGTTCAGATTATTCTGCATTTTCACATTCTCTTCTGATATACTTCCATTAAATAAACACCAACAAAGAGAAGTCCAACTAGAACTTGTTTTTAGGATTAGCTATTATTCTAAGTGGTAACATAGAGAAAAAAATTAAAAATTCTAAAAAATCTATCAGTACATTAACAGAGATTGCTCATTGCTTTGTATCTTAGCAACAATACCTGTTTGCAAATCAGGCAATATAGACTATATCAAAAACTGCAGAAGTCCAAACTTTCCACTTGAAACAAATAAAATAAAATGAAACAATTTGTAAAATTACATCTTCCCACATGTAATAATTAAATCAAAAGTCTAAAGAACTCTCCTGTTCTATTTCGGAATCAGTTTCCAAGTCTCAGGATCCTAAGTATGTGTTACATGGTTCCAAAAATTCAAGGTAAATTTAGAATCTTGGAAAAGTATTTTTAAGTGTCTTTTAAAGTTTCAGATGCTCCTGTTAAAATGTTCTGTCTAGGAAATTAAAAAAAAAACATGAATGGAAAAATACCCATCATTTTGACTGGAGTAAATACTTTACACCTGTACAATACCATACAAATAATTAGCAACCAATGACACCTAAACCACTGCTAAAATCATACATCAACATATAACTTTGAATCTGAGTAATGGCATTCATTGTGGGCCCTGTGGGGAATCAGTATGACAAGTTCTTCCTCCCCACTTCAATTATGGATATAACACAAGTAAATTAAGCCAAGTCAATATTCTCAGAAGTCAATTCTATATATGCCAATGTCTGCTCAGAAGTTGTAAATAATAATTTATGCAGAGCAAGGAACACTTGGGATTTGGTTTTGATCTGCTGCTGTTTGTGGTTTGTTCTTTTTTTTTATCTAGTGGGGGTTTTGCCACACAAATTTAGATGCATTAACATTTATTTAAAAGAATCTTACACTCTACTATCATTACATGTTCTCCTCATTTTCAAAATCTTTCTTTCCTATTCATTTCCATACTTATGCAACATGTTTATTTCTTTCAAGCACTGAGGCATCTTGCAAACTGAGGAATATAAATCACCCTGGTGCCATCAATGTTTTATGATAGTGATATTGGAATCTCTGTGCTACCTTATCCTCCATTACTTCTTTTATATGTAGTCATAAGACAACAAAACTAAAGGCAACTGCTGTAGCTCCATGACAAAAACAGACACTCAAGAATTTAATTATGCCAGATATGTGAATATAAGCAGAAAAGATGAAGGAATGATCTTTCTTGTCAGCAACAATTTCAGCAGCACAAGGAGGTAAGGGCAAGATTCATGGTTAGTCTGTCTAATGTCCTTTAAGGACCTTAGGGATTTTATGTGGATGCATCTGAAGTCTAACATGAAGATCATAGAAAAAATTTCTTCCCTAAGCTTTGACTTCCTTATTTTGGGATTCTTGAATTTTTGATGATTTAACAAAGCTGTTACCACTCAGTAGAGATAGCAATGAAATAAAGGGACAAGGGTGTGAGTTATGAAGCTTGTTTGCTGCACACTCAAGCTCTTTCAGTTATGGTTAGATGAACACACTCTTGTAAAAATAAAATTCTTGAAGATACTTGTAGCTGTTTTTCCTCTGTCCAGAACAGATTTTCTTGAACTGGTCCATTACAACACAATTTGAGTTAAATATCTTTCCTATCAAGGCCTTTCTTTGCATCTAGCCCATGTTCAGAGAAGTTACCCCACATGATTTGAAGGGGGGCTGAGAATTCCCCTGGCATTGTAGCAGCAGGAAGCTCCCACTGTTCCCTGCTGTCTAACCCTCCCAGACAAATCAGCAGCAACATTCAATAATTAAAGCCACATTTTAAGATTTCTGTGACTGAGAGCCCCAAGCGCACGTACTCCATCTCATCCACCTGAATTTTACCCCCAGGAAAAAGCCATGGGAATTATCTCCATTACAGCCATGCTCTCTGTGCCACTGCCACCACCGTGGCTTTCTGTCCCTGCAGGAGAAGCCCTCATTGCTACAGATCTCTACACCATTCCCTTTCTGGAAGAAGAATCAGTACATTAATATCTTGCCATGTCACCTCTCCTTTGATTTTTAAGTGTATACATAATCACACCGAATACTAATTCATCTCTACAGCAATATCATTCATTTTAGATGTTAATCTTAGCCAAATTCTAATAGATTGCAATCTAGAAAACAATAGTTTTCACATCTTCCCAGAAGGAATAAATTAACTGCTTGTAAATCATTAATTTGCAGCTCTCCAATGATCAAGGCTGTCAGACTAATGTGATTTTAAACCATTTAGGATTTGTTCTTTTGTTCATTCACACCAGTAACAATAACATGAGCATAATAAGAATTTATATTAAAATATTAGGTTTCAAATGAAAGAGAAAGATTGCATATTTCACTACTTCATGTACCATTTCCCAGCAGCTGCAGCATATAAACTGTTAAGTTAAAAGAGTTCATTTTAAACAGAGCTGACAAGCTGTGAATGATGCACCTGGCTGGCAATGATCTGTATCTAAAAACCTATAGTTGGTTTTTAACTTGTCCTCCACTTAATCTGTACCTTCAAGATTGTTTCATTTCTCTGGTGATGTCTTATTTTATATCACACACTATCTTTTGGATCAAAAGTGTCAGGCATTGTATTTTCTGCATTCTAGGCCCACAGAACATTTACAGCCACATAATACAATAATGCTGAATTATAGTCACATGTTTATATTTACATTCACTTTTTCTGCAGTTGTTTGTGATTCTTTAAACAGACACAATGAAGTGCTTGGGTTTTACAAAGCTGTTTCCAATATTTAACCCCGTGTCCAATTTCATACATTGTTTGAAGATCAAGTTGGCCTAGTGATCTTCACCAGCTAGTATGAGGAACTTGACAAAATCTAGTTTTTATTCATTTCCCTCTTCTCTTCACCTTAAAAACCTGTTGGAAACTTAAACTGGCTTGAAAATTCACCCGATTTCTTCCACTGCTGAGCCCCACAAAGTGTTGCAGCCAAGCTTAATGTTTCGTTTGTATTCAAAACCTAACAAGAAAAATTAGTTGAAAAGTAGATGTGACATTTCTTTTAAATACTATCATAGGAAGCCAGATGATACATTCACCTGCTGCTCATGCATGGCAACAGTGAATTAGGAGAAGATACAGATTTTTTAATGAACCTTTAATTGCCATGGGACTGAAGGTGTCTTGGTTTTTATGTTGCAATATTTCTAAGGCTGCACCCATTAAATGCAAATGAGTAAGAAAGCAGTCGTGATAGATAAAGCAGGAAAAATGATGCATATTTTATGTCCTTATTGAATTTCAATACTATTTGAGGTCTGACCCTTTCTCTGCCCTGAGTCCATCGTTGTGATGCTATTTGCCTGCTTAATTTTCAGCCTGTTTCTTGAGAACTGCTGTTCAGCACCTTTTCCTCTGGCTGGGGATTCCTCCAGAGCCATCCCCAGGCTCTCCTCTCAACACTGTCTTTGAGCTATTTTCTATGCATATGATTTTTTTCCAACACAGATGAAAATATATATAAAAAAAAAGAAGCCCAAACCAAAAATCTTCTTGAATAACTCAGGGCACGTGTATGCTCACTGTGAACACTTTTAGTAATTTAATGATAAATCTATTGAAGGTTTAAATAAATACCTAATCCTTACCCTGCTGTTTTAGAGGGGGAGAAGCTGAGATTAAAAAGAGTTAAATAACTTGACAAAGGCACCTAGCAACACGGGGCATGTTCCAGACACCTGCTCCAGGGTTCTCTGTGTAACCAGTCCTACCCTTTAATCAGAGCTGGTTATTACTCTGGGTTCTGAAGGAGGAGAAAGAAAACAAAAGCACTTTTAATCTAAACTTGCTTTCATCCTGTCTTCCTGAAGAAGGGAGATATGTCTGAAAGAGAACCCTTCTCTGACCAGTTGAGTTGTCACAACAGAAGGCACTCTTAAAATCTTTCTTAATTAATGAGTATATGAATTGAGAGAAGACTTCAGGCTGAGAGTCACCACTGAAACAAAGATTGACTGACTGCAAACCAACAGGACAAGTTCCTCAGATGCTATAAAATCACAGTAGCACCATCTGGCACTCAGCTAGTCCTTGTGGAACTGAACTGCCTGGCTGAAAAAGGGAAAACTGCACTCTCCTGTCCACTACTTGTTAAAACCTGAAGTTTCTCTTAATAATTTCAAAAACTGCATTATATTTTTAATCTCCCATTCCCCAGCTATCTTGAGAGCATTTCTCTAAAGTATAAAGGTAGTGGTATTTCTTAGTTGGCTTACCCTTAAGAGTATTTTATACTTCTCAGAAATACACCGAGACAAATACACTGGAGAAAACTGATAATCTAACACCAACCAAATCATGACAGTTGGAATCATGGACAAGAAATGCTTCAGAGCATGAGGTGAAAAAATATTCATTTTCCTTTCTACATTAGACACAAACCCTTCAGTGGCAGCAAACAGGAATAAAACCTTAGAACAGCTCACTGCCAGGCTGAAGGATGAGCAGCATTAGAAGTTCTGGAGTTCATTACCAAAGATTCTGACTGCTACTGACAAAGCTTTTACAATGACACCCTGCTGATATCTTTTGATATTGACAGATTAAAATCATGGTCGTGCAAAGACATGGACACAAAATCAAACATTTTGGCATGTTAGTCACAACTATCATTCCAGTCCCCTCTCAAACCACCTTCAACAGAGGAAATAAAAGCATATTTGAACCAGAACATAGTAACATTCTTAGAAAAACCCTGTGATAACCTCTTTGACTTGGTTGTTTTCAAACTTATTTAGCCATTAACAAAGCATGTTTACTAGAATCTACTTGACATTTCTAAAGGTATTCTTTTTCTCCTAATTAACACCAGAATGGAGGCTGATAGCACTCTTTCTTAGGCAAACAAGGATCTGGCATATAAGAAATAAAACTCTGCTATTAAACATGTCAATAGATAACATTTTATATCTGAATTTCATGACTTGGCCCATGTGTTGTTCCCCACCATACCCAGAGTCAGATAAATAATATTTTATGACTCTGTGCAAATGAAAAGGTAATATAGTTTTGATTTATTGCTAATAAAGCCACCAATACTGTTATCTTCAGGCAAGGGAAAGCTTCTGCTCCAGATCATAATTCCTGCTCTTAGAAAAGGTTGTATCTATTTTAGAAAGAGTAATTCCTGCATTGGAATGGTAAGCACAAGCCATGCTTGCAGGATAGGACGTAACCTAAAAAGGTGAGCACATACACAGATGCAAGAGATATAGCTTTCATATATCACAGATACAAGATATATAGCTTTTATAATATATACTGTATCTTTTAAATATATAGGATATATGCACATATAAAAGAAGACAGACATGTATGCTGCAGGATCCTCCAGTGAGTTCACCCTTTCCCATTATTGCAGCTGGTTCAGTGCTAGATGAAGCATCACTAGACTTTTCTTCCAGCCACGTGCCTTAAGATTTCCTGCTTTTCCACCAAGGCTCCATCCCTCTCTAGGTTTATGTTCTTAAGCTTCCACATCAGGTGATGTCTGAATTCAAGTGTTATCTTTCCTTGCTTTGAGTGCTATATTTTTCTAGTTTTTATGGCACAAGATCCTCACCTAATATTAATTCTCAGCTGAAAACACTTACTCAGACTTCAGTTTACCCACCTACCTTTCCCTAAACTCTTCTTGCCTTTAACTCAGCAACACAGACCAACTTCTATCATATATTCTGACAAATATTTCCAGCAGTTTATAGTGTCAATATAACCTGAAGGTCTCTCTTCTATCGCAAAACAAATCAATGTTTTGCCAGCATCATCTTAGGAGCAAAATGGGGATATTCCCCCAAAACATCTTGAGTACTACCAGCAAAAGTCAATTTGACCCAAAAAAAAAGCACTTTTGATCCCTAGGCCTTCATAGTTTTGCTAGTACAGAAGGAGGTACAGAAACAAGTTCAGTCTAAACTAGAAAAGATCTTATTGACACAGCCTAAATTCCTACCCAAGGGTCAGCAGCTACTCTGGAAACTATTCAAGGCCCTACAAAGGATGTAGAGGGAGCAGTGATTTAATTCAAATAAATTATAGATTGGCTTTGGTTCAGAAGCTAGCACATGAAATTTAAATATCTCATATAGAAAGGCAGACTAATTGATTCAAATTGCTTTTGGTAGCTTACCAGCTGTGAGTAAAAGTAGCACTACCCCAATTACAGAAAGGCAGAAATCTTGTTCAGACAGGCACAGCATTTATGAATGAATGAGGTTCACACTCTATTGCTTGTGGGAAAGAAGTGTGCCTTCGCATCCTCCTTCTTCAATTATTTGCTTTTGAACTGCTACAGGACTGCTGCTTTTACATAATAATATAAATTCTTGATGAAAATTTCAAAGAACCGGGGTCATCATCTTTTGTAAAGAAGCAGATCATTTGGTAAGTTTTGTTCAGTGCAGAGCACAGCATCTGTCTCAGTTGGGAGTTCTAGGCAAGGGTTCCATACAAGGACTTCAAGCTATCAAACACATCTGCACCTTTTCAGGCTCTGGTGTTTTCCTTGGAAACAGAACTTTATAAAGCAGAGTTATATTTTGTGTCAAAATGTTGCATTTGATGGTGCAAATCATTATCTTTTGGTTTCATTTTCTTCCTGTTCATTTTCATAGTGGCTCAATTACTGTGTTATTTATAACCTTTTCAGAGTCTAATTATATTGCATCAGATATCCTGAGATATTTCTGGATGGGCATTTTCTACACAAAAACTTCCTGCTTATTTTTGTTATTCCCCTTGCAGCTATGCAGTTCCAGCACACCACCAAGATTAATTAAGTAGGCACAATATTGCTGAAACCTCCTCTGGTTTGCTCTGTCTATCATCACTGAGATTTCTACAACCAGCAAAAGACCTGCTAAAGAAATATGTGACTAATGCTGAAACAATCCAGTTTAATGAGACCTCCTGGGAAACCACTTCTCCCTGAGTGATCAAAAGAGGAACTTAAATCCCTCTTTGTTCAAATGGAAAGGGTAACAGGCTGCATAAATATATACAGAAGCTATCTGTGCTGATCTGTTAAGCAGCCCAATAGCTTTATATTACTTTGAATTCACACTCAAATATAAATCTTGTTCATAAGGCTTACTGTAGGCTCTGCATCTATTGAGCACAATTCTGCTGTCAGCTACCTAGAAGAATTTATTTCCTAATTGCCTGACTAGTAATTCACTCTTATACTGTGAATATATTAAATTCTGGTCATCTCAACAAACCCTGTGCTACTTAATGGCTGCAGCGTGTGTTTACCAATGTGATGGTTACCTGTGTGTTCACAAGAATATAACAGCACCAAAATTCATAGAGATGGACAGAAAAGCAAAGCAGCAACAGCTATGGTGAGATTACAGGATCTCTCCATCCTACCCACCCAACAGCAGGCTCAGAGTCTTTATGGATCCTTATATATGAGACAGAGAGAGAAAAAAGTTCCTGCTGTGCTCTGAAAAAGCATCTGTATTCATGGAGTACCAGAGATGTGTAGGCAGCTGTGCTTCTAATTTTTCTCATTGACTGCCCATCATGCCCTGTAAGGTTCCTTGTCACCCATTCCAACCCTTCCTTTCTCAGGAGGCAAGAAGCATCAGAGCAGTTCTTGCTCTAAGAATTCAGCACAGTTCACTGTCTGCTTTCCTTTATGTCCTGATCTGCTCAGCCCACACCATTTTTATGCCCTCCTGCTGCCCTCCTTGGCTGGAGTCCAGTGTAGCTGCTGCTTTGAGGTGCCCTTGTCCATCATGTGTTGACACTTGTCTAAACTACAACCCAAAAGTACTTAACCTCCAAAGGATGAGGAGAAGAGGCCACCAACAGAAACACAGAGGGATTTTTAAGCAAGTCAAACCGTGTATCAGAAATCATAAAAAGAAATATAATCCAAACAGCAGCACCCACTTTTCTTTTCCTCTCCTTACTTTTCCTGACTGGTTTTCTTTTCCTGGAGAATGGAACATCTTCCATTTCTGCATCTTACATTTTCTCTTAATTTGTTTTTAATTAAGTTATTGTTGGGCAGAGAGTCTTCAATTTCAACCAATTTTGACCAGCCTCCAATTACATTTTAATTTAAATTGTGAAAGGATACAAACTACTTCATACAGAATGCTGCTGCCTGATAATTTGGAAAATGCATATTTTAGTTGAGAAGTCATCTTCATTAGCATATTTTGAAGAAGGTTGTATAGAGAAACCTCTTCCCATTTAATATGACATTGCAGGGAAAATTGAGAGAATGCCACTGAGTTTTACCAACATATTTTAAGACTTTTAGCATTAATTAAATAATGTTTGATCACAGAGAGAAAAATGCAGCAAATTTCACAGAAAACCAGAGCTTAAATGGCTTAAGTTAAATGCAGGTATAAAAGGAATGAGTTCCTCAGGGTCATACATTATTGTGAAGGAAATACAGCTGAACAAGTTAAACAGAGTGGGAGATGTCAAGAGGGAAGCTGGAAGCTTTCAGATGCCAGGGTACAGCATGGAATGAGTGACAACCCTTGCAGGTCTAAAAGGGACCTAACGTGACTGGAATTTTCATGGATTTTTGGTACAGCAATGAATCTCTTGGGTGTGATTTTCTTTCTTTTTAATCTTTCCATTTCCTTCTTTCTATCGACTGAAAATCTCTAGAATACAAACAGCACAAAATCTACACCGAAGAATAAAACAGAAAATATAGTAAAGGAACTGATAGGGAGATTACATCAAGTATTTGTTTTCTCTGAACCAATATTATTGTGAATTTGTTGATCATAAATATGAGATGGGAAAAGGTGAAAAGCATCCAAGAATGGACTATTTCAGGATGTTTTCATTATTTTATTTCTCTTCCCTTTTCTTTAAAATACAGACAAAGGTAAAGAGAGGTATAACTTGTTCTGCTGCTGCTATTACTATTCTCTTCTAGTGGAGGCCTGAACCTCCAGAATTCTATTCATGCCAATGGATCCTGACAGCTCTAATATAAAAAGCTGCTCCAAGGAAATGAATGTGTATTTTCCTTTCCCTGTTGAATGACTACAACCTTGTATGGTGATATTTTTATGAGAACTTTCTGAAATCAAGTACCAACCTGGCAAAGCTGCTAGGAAACAGTAAAGGCTTAGCCTGTCCCTCTGCCCCAGTATTTATTACTGGTTCAAGTATTGAATAAGCATGGAATAGTGAGGAGAAAGGGAGATGGGGGAACTTGGAATCCTCCTCAGAAGGAGAGTGGATGTAAGGCTATGTGTTACAGCAGGTAGGTCAGGAACTAACACAACCAGCCTGCTCTGCACCAAGGCAGATGGCAGCTGCTTCCCTCTGGATTTCAAGTCAGTGATTCTTACTCCTGAGGCATTTTGGTGGCATCCAAGATTTGCTGTTCCTCAAAGCTGAATAAGTATAAGAATTCCAGCTTCAGCAACCTCAGAAGAGCTTTTTCCATGGTTATGCAATCACTGACAATTCCAGCAAATGGCCATTGCTGTTTCCCTGTCACTCTGCCTTCCTCTTGCTGCCCTTCTGTTTTCAGTCAGGCCTCTCTGAGTATGGCCTGAGAGCCTGCTGCAGTGGGGACAGCAGGGGTAGAGAAGAGCAAATATTGACAGCTCTGTGCAGCTGCCGTGGTCACTGGGGCAGCTCTCATCACTACCTATACATTTACTGAGAAAACCATCTCATTCACCACTACGTCAGTTTGGTTGGACAGGACCCTCTTGAAGTCATCTAGATCAATCCTCCAATCCTTTTTCACCACTTTCTGCTTAGTGCCCTAGAAAATTTGCTTTAGTTACTCTCACTTAAAGGGATAAAGGCACAGCTGTGCAGTTTTCTTCTGACCTTAAATACAAGTCTTAAGCTTCAAAACTGGATGTCAGCATTGCAGTGTATCTTGTATGTACACTCCAGAATAAAATTTAAAAGTGACTAACACTTTTTTTAGGGTCACACACTGTATGTCACCCCAATTATGCTGCCTAGTCCATGCATGCACTAAGATTTTTTCCATGTTAGAAAAGTATAAAATCAAGGTTTTTTTGTCAGTAAGCCAAACCTTTAACCACGATAACTTGTGTCTTTGTGCCCTCCTAATAATGGTTTGTATCAGTATTATGGAAATGAGAATTCAATTGTGTGTCTGTGCTACCAAGGGACACTGGGGCCCCTTTTTGGAGGGGGATCTTTGAGTCTCAGAGTGACTCCAGCTGTAGGGCTCAGAATAGGATTGAAGCAGGAAATGTGGGAAGTGTCATGACCCAAACACTGCTGCTGCTTCCAAGCTGAACCTCAGCTGTGCTGCCTGAGACAGTTTTCATCATCCCTAAGCAAGTAAGCAAAACTGAATGGGTTCATCACTGCCATTGTCTATTTTGTCTTTTTACCTAAAAAGCTCTGGTAATTCTTGAGGAATTATTCCAGACTTGGAATTAATGAGATACATTATTGCTGCACCCTGCCAGCCAAGATAACTGAAACTGCCCTTGCTCAGATTCCTGGAGCAGCCAAACTGAGACAGCAGGAACTCCACAGGGACCAATTTCTCACTGAGCAGCTTCTCTTAACCCAAACAAACACCAGGACCCAGCAGCTGGCTGGATTCCAGTGCCCATTTCCAGCTGCTCTGACAGCATTGCTCCAGCTGCTGCAGCACAGACACAACCTGGGAGTGGTGACTCAGCCAGCATCTAAAAGGGACTCAAACCCCTTGAGGTCTTTCACATGGACTTTGTTGGGTTTAAATACTTCTAACTGAAAAGAGAGTACATGCTAGAAATTAATATATATACATTAATGTATTGATGCATGACTGGCCATCAGATCATCAACAACAGGTTAATACACAGAATTGATTTATAAAGCTAGAGGGTTTATAATAGTTCATAACATTTGTTGAAGATATAACCAGTAAATTTAAAGGATTTGAGATGCTTCTTCACTTACTTAGGACATAGTGATGATTTAAAAGAGAAAATTAGAATGTAGTTTTCAATGAGCATAGTAATCCAAGTTCATACTAATATGATGTATATAAGTATGTGTGAGAAAAGGACTGACAATGATAATCATTACCATTGAAGATGATTTTCATTAAATGATGATTAAGTAATTAAACATAATTATTTAAAATCTTCCCATTTTCATCTTAGCATGTTTGATTAAAATGTCACATAAAATAAGAAGGTCCTGTATTAAATAAAGCATTATTTCAATATTACAACCAAAGCTTATCTGAAGAAAAAAGAGTAAGGAGAGGTTTACTCCATTACTTTCTGTTCTAGTGTGTTAGCTATAGGTGATAATTTCTTTGAAGGAACTTTGAACTGGGGAGGAGCTGCTGTGTGTTTTTTCTTTCTCCCTCACACCATTCAGTAATTATTAACAGAATCACAGAACAAGCTGAGTTGGAAGGGACCCACAATGATCATCAAGTCCAGCTGCTGGCTGGAGTCACGAGAGTCACACTGAGACTCCTGTGCCCAAGAGCTTTGTCCAAACACCTCCTGAGCCCTGCCAGGGTGGTGCTGTGAGCACTTCCTTGGCACTGTGCAGTGCCCAGCCACCTCAGGGTGCAGAGCCTTTTCCTGGTTCCCAACCCAAACCTCCCCTGCACAGCTTCAGGCCATCCCTCAAGGCCAGAGCAAACACCATCTCCATGGAGCAGCAGGGAACTGCTGCCTCTGCAGCAAAGGAGAGACAGGAGGAAGACATGGCAAGGCATTTGAATTGCTTTCCTACATTTAGACATCTAAATTTAGTTGTATGCAATCTGCTACTGAAAGATACCATGAGGGATTCATGTGCTCTATGCTCTAGTTGTCATGATTCATCTCAACTATTTTAGATCTCCATGTCAGGATGGGATAAATTCGGGCCTAGAAACACTGATTTTCTTTTGTACTTTAGCACTAAAGTGGAGCCTTTATTTTAACAAATAAGAGTATTTCATATTGCAACTTAAAATTATATGAAATGAATCTTGAACAACTTATTGCATATATATATATATATATATATATAACTTCTGTAGACATGACTGCCAACCTCCAGTCACTTCCAGACACTTGCCATTGACAGGATAGACAGAAAGAAATCTGTTGAATATTCTTGGTCTAAGTGTTTCAAAACTGAAAGATGAAAAAACATTTTTCTTCCTTGGTTTTTTTAAGGTGAGAAATTCATCAGAACCTGTTCTGTGGGGCAAAATCTTTTCCTCTAAATGGTCAGCATTCTGTCTCTTCACTTTCCCTGCCTCATAGTCATCAAAAAATTCCTTATCAGGTGTAAGGAACTAGGAATGACAAAGTCTATTATTGTTTAAATTAGTACCTTAGAATACTGACAGGTCCACTTTGAGCAAAAGACTAAAATTCCAGTTGTAAAAGAAACTTATGAACCATATGGAAAGGGAAGCTGAAATCTTACTGGTACATCCTTGAGAGTTTTTACTAGAGCACTTACAGAACCGTAACACCTTTATAAAGGGGAAAAAACAGAAATTAATGCAGACAAATATAACTGGCCTGATGCTCACAGATGGGGAAGAAAAAATAATCTTGAAATCTTTAAACTGTATTAAGATAGCATCTCCAGTACAAAGAAGGAGTTAGAGGTAACACTAAAGGCACCAACCCAGAGCAAAGATGACCATGCAGAAGGACCTGGGGTCCTGCAATATTCAGGCTACAATGGGACAATTTTTAAACTGAGTTTCCCCATTTCCAGTTCATGACTGTGACAGGGCATAGTATTGAAAACTGGGAGGTGGTTGTGGTCACAACATTTGGAGTTCTTCCAGAGTAACCTTCAGAGGTTTTAAAATGAGCACAATCATTTCTGTAAGTGCTCATTCATTTTTCATATTCCCAGCCTGTCTTCCATTCTGCATTTAAATGTATTACACTTGCACTTGCACTTTTAATGGATATCTAAGATTTTAATGGAATTTCAGTGAACTGCACTTTGTATTTCCCCCAAAAAGGAATGATTCATTAGGATCTGAAGCCAGGCTCCTTTTTTGTTCTGGCTAGTGAGAAGACAGCCTGGAGGTATATTGTATTAATTCCTAATATAAATGAAGTTAGATGACTGCAGAGCATAATGGTTATTTATGCTGAATAAGAAAGCAGGCATAGCAAAGAAAATGTGAAATGGAAGGGGACAGAACAGAAAATACATTTCTGCAAACTAGGGAATGAAGTAAGAGGGTAGAAAGTTACAGAAAGATTGCATAAGGAAATGCATTCAGAGTATAGGCACTATTTTCTTTCAGATATCATAAGCAGAATAGGATTTTTTATCATATTAATAACAGTTTTATGAATGCAACAGAAAAAACCATACAGGTGAATGATCACCAGTAGCTAACAAATGAAATAGAAGTTTCAGGTACATTGTTTAACTTGCCAATTCCAGTCACATTCCCTGCAGGAGCTGTCTGCTATTCTCTACTTGGAATAAATATAAAGACTTTATAAAAAAAAATGCATTTCAGAGTGTATTTCTATCATTTTTGGTAGAGCAGACTTAATAACAGATGTGTGCATGCCATGGTAGATGAGCATGCAGAACTTTAATTACAACTATGTCAATTTTAGGCCCTAAATCTTGTTAAAAACAGTATTACATTAGAAAAGCTTGGTTGCATCAACTGCGTAGCTATCCTTTACATTTTGAAATCCTTTACATTTCAGAATGCATTTGTTAAAGGTGACACCATTTATCTCAATTTTCTAGTTCACAAACATGTCCCAGAACTTTTTTTTTTTTACTAACCTCAAATGTTTAGCATTGTATCTTAAAATCCTAATTAAAGATGTATTTTGTGCCAGCAAAGACATAACAAAGCAGTAGATTTCATATGTAACCATCAGGAAAGCAGGTAAAAATCTCCATTGAATGACTGCCCATGACATGTATTCAGGAAGGTAAAAACACTTTTCCTTTCCTAAGCATATCCAGATTAGTGGGCCAACAGCATCTGCTTGTGTAAAGGACAACAGGAATAGAGCCCATTGAGTTCAGTCATTTTGCTAAGCAATTTTGCCATGTCAGCCATCACAGTATGACTGGGGCTTCTACGATAAGCACTGACTACCTTCAAGGCAACTAAGGGATAACAGATCAAAAAGAGATGGCAGAACTTCAGCTTATTGAACATGTAGTTTGATCTTTGAAGCTAAAAACAGAAAATACCTCCATTTTCAGGTTTGCTAAAATGTAAGAAATAAGGGTGGGACAGTTTAAACCCTTTTACTGCCTGTCACTCAGCCAGATCAACAATTAGGAAAGCAAACACATGGTCTGAACTGTCCAAAGATTCCCACTCAGGGATGTGAGTTAATCATCTTGTCTAGGAGCAGAACCACTGTGCTGCCTAAATAGAAGCTGCTGTTCAAAGAAGGCAGGATTAGCCTGAGGTATGAGACATAGTCATACAGGTAAAATGGGCAACAGACAAGACACCAAAATCCCTTTGCCAACACAGAATTTACATGACATTTTGTACCCCTTGATTAATAATCTTTTAGCCAGTGTCTGAGGCCAGATTTCCTTTTCATCCACAACACATAATGCCTGCAATGTCTCCCAGGAATTACACAGTGTGTGCTGGGGAGACTATCCATACCTGCTCTAGGTAGAGGTAGTCAGCTTCAGAATATCCCATCAAGCCTTAAGAAAAATTGCTTGGGTACTGTGAAACAAAGTGACCAAACTACAAGAGAGCTAATGCCATGTGCCACCAAGTTAAATGGAATGGATGACTGGGTAAGGCCAAGCAGCCTGAAAGGAACAGACAGGATTCAGTGTCCTGCTCCATAGGGCTGAAATGCAGGAATTGTTTTGGTGTTTCATTGTGCCATTATATTATGCTCTTTGTCTTCCTTCTATAGCACCCATTCTCCACTTTCTTCTATTTTTTGTAGAAATACTTAGTAGAGATTTACATTGTTGTATCAAGTTCTCTGAGAGTCTCAACCAGAGACTTCTCACTGACTTCACCAGGGGTTGGACCAAGACACATGAACAGATCTGAGACCAGCTCTTTCAGTGGTGCTTTTACTTCACAAGGTGCTTCTCATTCACAAAATGGAATGATTCAATCCTGAGAATCTGTCATTTTTTCCAGAGGAATTATTACATTTGTGCTCAAAATAGTTCCAAGAAAGTAATTGTTTTATATAATGCCCGTGATAATTGAACTGTGTGCTGCTGATAACTACACTGCAGAATTTCCTCTTTTGTAGCAAATAGTTTGAAAGCTTCTGGATTTTACATCATAACCATGAAACTTCTGTCACTCATAAGTTTGTGAAGAAGAGTGACTCACTGAAGAAACAATTATTTTTTACTTATCAAGCACAAACATATGTTTCATAGGTATTATTTTTCTTATTGGACACTCTTTCTCACACTGCATGATACTCCTAAGCAAATTTTTGCACCTTTTACTCACTGCCAACCCCGCTTTTTACCTTACTGCATAAGTACCTTATACAGTATATTTGTAGTCAGAGAGAATCACAAAAGAAAAAAAAAAGATTCATCAGTTAAAAAATGTAACATATAAATAAACCACAAAGGACATACAAATCATTATTAAAAGAACTATCAATTAACAGTATTTTCACTGTTAAAAGAAGTAAATTCCCTGCTGCAGAAGTGGTGGCTCCCATTCATGTCTCCATACATTTTCAGGAAGTCTGGTTATGGTCCTGTTGTGCTCTGCAATACTCTAAGCCCACTTCTCTGGAATCTGCCATTTATTTATTCAGATGAACACATGTGTCTTCTATCAGAAATCATAACTGTTTCTCAAAAATTCTATAACTTGTTGCTTGACCAAAGACTTCTTGATATATTTACGATGTTGGTTAAAAGAAGTGGGTGATGGCCTGCCCCCTTTTCAGCCCCCAGAGCCCTGAGTCAGAGGCTGGAGGCACCAGCCTTTGCAGCTCTTCATCCATCCCCTCCCACTGCTGCAGACACTCTGCTCTCTTCCTTCTCAGCTTCAGGACAAGAATGCCGTTACAAAAAACCTCAAGTTCATGCTAAAGGTATAAGGAACCTCCCAACCTACCCACCTCAAGACAAGGAGCAGTTCAGAAGCACCATTTAAACAGAATAATATGCTCACTTGATTTTAGCCACCACTGTCTTTCAGACCCTTTTCAAACAGGTTAATTCCTGTTTAACTGTTCCCATTACACCCTGCCTCAGTAACAGATGTTACACACATCTGTGACCATTGATACTGGCAGTACTTGAGCCACTCAACTTTGTCCTTTGTCCTCAACTTTATCCAAGATATTATTTTATCTGTGAGGATTTCTTTCAGGACCTATCATACAAACTGTAGTGATATTAATTGTGCATTATAATATGATTTCTGTAACACCAGAGCCAAAGGCTTGTGAGACACATACACAGACGTTTGTTTGCAAGCCCAGCCCTGAGTGATCAGGCAAGAATTCATGGACAGAAGGACTGTGTGGCAGGAGCCACAGTGAATAAAATAAGCAGCAGCAGTAGTGAATGAAATAATGCATGAATACACTGGCAGCAGTGATGGAGAATCTTCTTCCCCCTGAGAAACACAACTAATAAGCACATCTTTTCAGATCAAAATGGCTTTAGAGCACTGTTTCAGGGGCAGTGGTCCACTAATCTGGCAGTTCAAGAGGGAAATATTTTCATTGGCCACTGAATTAATCTATACCTCAAATTATTCATCATATCCCAGGAAAACAGCTGTCCATTAAGGAGACATCTGCATGGGGCATAATATGGCTTGCTTGTTCACCTATATTTGCTTCCCAAATCTCATGTTGCAAAACACCTGCCTCTGTTTCTCTTCCCAGCAACCTTCCATGAAGGCTTTCATTTTCTGGTACACAGATTCCTGAAGGAATGACCTTGAGGGGAAGGATGCATTGAAAGAATAATCCCTAAATAAAGCCCAAATCAAACTGCAGAGAGAAAACAAGTCTTTCAATAGCAAGTTTTACAGCTTTTCAAGTAATTTGATATTCCATGATTAATAATACAAACAACAAAACATGTACAGGTGCACACAGAACATTAGACTCTTTCTGAGAAGGTGCTAGTTCATGCAAGAATACATTTACTTATGAAACTAGAAGAACTTGAAAGTCTCTTACCATGCCAAGAACTTCTCACCCCTAGCACTAACTGCTAATTAATCAAACCATCAGTTAATTGCCTATCTTTAGATTTGTTCCAAAATGCATAAATACCAGCTTAAATATTACATAGGAATATATTACTACAAAAAGAATGCCATAATGAGAATAAAGCAACCTGTCACTTGAACTCTCTTTAAATTTATCTTGTCATACACATACACAAAATGAGGCATTCCAAATTTGCCAAATGAACCAGGCAGCTCTGCCGATTTCTAAGCATTAATCCTTTCATGCCTCCCATGAACTATTAATCTTCTCATAGATTACTGCCCAATGGTGCTTTATCTTGTACTTCATTTATATCAGTTAGATTCTTTGAGTGGTCTGCTCCACAATGGAGATTCTTGAGGAAAAAAACTCTAACAGAACAGCCTCAGGCTTGGGATTTCATTTTCTGAACTGCTTTAACACAGGAATTACTCCTTGCATAGCACCATCTAATATACTTAGGCCAGTGTGTTTTTTCATTTGCAAATGCTTCAGGGACAGATCCTCATTCTGCAGATGTGTTTATGGTTCTACCTGTCCCACCCAGTGACCAGCATCACCTGTGTCACCCTGGGGAGCCCAGACACCCCTTTAACATGGCCTTATCCTGCACTTGAAGGCTGGGACACCACAATTCTCTGTCCTGTGGATCATTTCCAGAAATACTCACTTTGGTATGCAGCTGACACGAGCAGGAAGGCTGGACATGCCAGGCTGCAGCTGGCATTTCTCCCTGTCAGGCCATTGCATTCATTTTGACGGATGTTCTTTGTACACAGGGTAGAGACCGTGCTGCTTTTGCTGCAAAGGCAAAAGGATTCACTAATTATTGCAGTTATTCGTTACCCTGCTGAGACAAATGTGATGAAGAACAAAACACAGAATGCTAATCTGGTGTGAGTTTCGAGTATCACTCAGGGAATTTAAGCGCTATGAAAAGATCTTGTGGAATCAGAAACGCCGCCTGGTAATAAAAATAGAAGAAGGGACTTGTTCTCTAATTACCAGACATGAATTTGAGAAATTTGTCTTCCAAGGCACCATGACTTTGCAGTTCATTACATTCTCAATGACTCATATAATGAATATGTCCTTTTAATTGCTCTGTGTTGTCTTGACCCTTATATTAAGTGGATCATCCATTCTTTCAAAGATACTGGCTACCCTTGTGTTCACAGAGAACAGCCTTAATCTAAGTGGACTTGCTGCATCCAAATTCTAGCAAGAAGTGACAATCCAGATGAAGAGCACAGCTACAGAGACTGGGGAATAATCCAGAATGGGAGAGAGAATATTCTCATAGCACAGAAGAGACCTGACAGAAGAACAAATTAAAGGAAAATGTATATGAGCACCAGAGGGTTAGAGCTTTTAATTCTTGTATTACACTGATATCACAGATCTTGTATATCATATGGTGGGGTCCTCATATAGATACACCTGTAATAAACTGCACTGACTCTGCTTCCCATGAGAAGGTATCAGAATTTGTAAACTGATCAGTCCTTTACCACTTGCACTTGAGTTACACACAGAACATGCACAAGGCAACACATGAAACATCTTATAGAGACACTAAATCTCAGGAGGGCTTTAAGTATGTTTGGAATGTGGTATGCTGACTGAATGCCTTCAGACTAGTTAGCAATAAACATTCCGTTTACACATGCAAATTTCATGCTCCCTGAGATTTTAAAAATTCCACTCCAACTAATTGTCATAGTTAGATCATTATCAGTGTGGGTGAAACTGGTACCATCTTCTGTTTAAAAGGTGCTACAAACCACTGATTCATTCAGACACTTTGAATTCTCAGGATAATGGAAAATCATTTATGTACACGTCGAACAGGTCAAATTTTATTGACTTGAAAGCATGAATAGTCTGTATTGACCTTGAATTAACACAGTCAATCAAAATGTGAGATAAAGCATAAGTTACCAGGTCAGCCTACTGCTTTGTGCTGCTTTCCTTTAGCACTGGCTCATCTCAGGTTAAAAGGTCAAAAAGTTCTGACTGCTAAAGAACTCTGAGGAAACTTCTCACCCTGTTAGTGAAAAAGATGTTAAAAAGTTCAAAGCAAAAGAGAACATGAACTTATGGAAGAGTAGCCACTAGCAAGCCTAAAATTTCAGTTAATCATAAAAGTAGAGTAAAGCAAGACTTTTTGTAATTCTGAGAGACCTGTTAAATCTTACCTAACTAGCATTATCCAAGAATAAGAATGTCTAGTCTTTTTGCTTAGCATCACTTTCCCTAAAAAAACTCCTTTTCACATAGACCCTGGAGAGGTCTCAGCACATGCATTCACCCATTTGGTTTTGTTTGGTTTTTTTCTATCAAAAAGGAAAAGTAGGCAGAAAACTTACTAGTATTTAATCTCTTAGCTTCTGATAACTTTCTAACTTGTTAACACTAAACTAATAAAATCCTGCTAAAGTTTGGGCTATATGAATACAGTTTTTTCTAGGACAGAGAACATAATAGGAGTTTTACATGTTTCACTGTCAACTCTATCCATTGCATAGAGACTGTAATAGCAAATTATGAAATAGATTGTGTTATATTATGGAATCTCAAGAATTGTAATAAAAGTCATCAGTGCTACACTTTAGAATTGAACTTTTTAATCTTTTACAAGTGTAACTATCTAGAGGTAAACGTGATGTGCACTTATTGTAACACTAGTACAATGACACAAACACAAAGTCTGCCAAGAGTCAAAACAATTTAGTTTTATGAAAAACATGATTTATATAAAATTTTTACTCTCAGGGATTAAAATTATTCAAGCATATTAATTAATGCTAGCACTGATTCATCAACATTGCAGTAAGAGGGTGTGCAAAGATTTATTTATGATCTTCTCCCATATGAGCCTGCAAACTGTTTTCCAAAATGCAGTTTTACACAACTCCACAAACAAATGAAAGAACAATTTTGCTTGTGATTATATAATGAATTTTTTCACTGAATGTTAGTGAATTTTAAATTGTCATCACTAATTTTACTTTTAATTACAGCACAATATGAATGTACTGGAGCTGATTAAAAATTGAGTCCCTCATTTTTTAGTGAAAGGTCTAGTCCCAAATTCCTAAATGAGAATGGGCTTATTTAAATTGCAATTTAAACTTTAAAGTGAGAAAGAATAAAGAGTTATTTTTTATAGCTTAAAATTTTCAAGTAGTTCTTAGTATTTTTTGTATGATATATGAATACAGGTATAAGAGAATGTTCTTTCACTAAGAATCCTGATTATATAACATTTTTATTTTGGTTCTAGGGCTACATATTTCATGAACAAATTAGCGTGGTACTGCCAACACAATCCATCTTCAAGTATTAGTGGTTTCAAGCTGAGCTTCCAAGAAAAACAGAAAACATCCATATGGAGTTTATTTCTGGTTATGCATGTCTCTACTGAAACAGAATGGTCACATACAGGAAATCCTTATTACAGGAAGTACAGATCAACAGACTTGCAAAGTGTAGCTCTGGTGGGAGAAACCAAAGTATAATGTAGCAACCACTGCTGTCAAGTATTTTGAGATAGAGACAGATATATATCTATATATCTGTTTATTTACTTAATTTCCTACTGACACTGACTTACAAACCATAGAAGCAAAGAACAGAAGAATGATAATTCTTCTGCAACTAGTTTACACTGTGGTACAAATGTTAACATCATGCTATGTGCAAAGCTTAAGCAAAATAAAAATTTCATCTAAAGAGAAACTTGTATTTTAACCTCACTGAAAAGAGGCACTAGCAGTTACATAAAAATCTTAATTTAGTAACCTACAGAAATAACTCAGAAATTCCTCACTGTGGGAAACACTACATCCTTTTATTAGGCAACCCATGCAATAAAACAGAGAAGCTGGGTACAAAGTGTAAAGACAGCATGACTGATACCAAAACTCAGCCTGGAGATAAACCCTGAACTCACAGCCAGTCTATGAGGCTGGGGACACAGGTTCCTATAACTGGTTCATCCACAGCAGTTTCCTCCAAACCTCTCAGGCACTCTGGAAAACTCTGCAAAACTCAGTGTCAGAATTCGTGCCATGGACTGGGTTCCATGTGACAGCAATCAGGGTCATATTTCTGCTTTAATACCATAAAATGCCAGGGCAGAAAGTCAGCTTCAGCAGGAGCTACAAATGAATCAAGCAGTCTTTAGTTGTCTGCTTTTCCTCACAGGTTTGCCCCAGACGGTGAGAACTGTGCAGGAGTTATTCTCTTTTCAAAGCCCAAAGTTCATTCCAAATCACACTTCATACATGTTTCTTTCTTCAATACACAGCTGTACCACTGGTGTCACACTGGAGTGACATAACTTTACATACTATTTTTAATTCACTGAGGTCAAATCAACTTTCAACTTCCAACTATTCAACTTTCTACTACTGCTGTGCATTGTTTTTATACACAGCTTAATGAAGAATCTCTCATTGGGAGTCTATCACTCCTTTGAGACTGAGCTTTCTAAAGAAAATACCTTAGATATTTTTGAGGGACTTCTCTCAAGAGATATTAATGGAGTAATTTATGCTTGAAATACACAGACATTTCATGTCACTGCTTTCCTGCCCATGTAGAAGCCAGCCTTCAGAATATCAGATTTATGCTACCCCTTGGCAAACAGCTGACACTGACATCAGGACAAGACACTCATGCAAAAAAAAACCTCCAAGGAAAATAGTATAACACTATGCATTTGAATAATAATGTTCTATATTATTTCTCCTGCTTCCCAGTGCCAGATTCTGTTTATCTTCATTAAATAAATTTTACTATCCTTGAAAGCAGAGGAAATATATGTATGTATGTATGTAGAGGGAGTCGTGATTGATTTTGCCTGTAGGTGGTATGATATGAGCTGTAATCTAATTGAGTAGATGTAAAATAAAATTTGAATTTTATATGCACTTCATTTCAGTATCCACAAGACTGTATTTTCAAGAAATTGTAATAAATCTCAGTGTTTAAAATTTTGGATATCCAGTTATAGTTTCTTTTCATAATTCAGGGTTCCTTCTGTTCTGTGGCGGACACTTAACAGGCAGCCAATTTGGGTTTTGTTTACTTGACCACAGAAATTGCAAGAGATAGGTGTTTTTGAGAGATTAGTTCTATTCATAATCACTACTCATATCCACTCTCATAAGTGGCACATAAACACATGGATTTCCACCAGGATGCCTCCTGCTGTGGTGAATTTTGTCTGTTCACATTGGATGGTGTCTTTATATCAGGTCAAATACATTACCAACACTTTCACATTTATGAGCACATATTTTTTAAAATTTAGGTTGTTGGAGAAATTGACCATTCAAAATTCCTCAGAGCTGTCCAAAACACTTCTTGAAAACATGCTGTTTAATTTATGGGGACTTCAGAGAGTCTGTCAGTAATTGCATTTCTCTATCTGCGTGTCTGATCAATTCTCCTGACTGCAGTTTACAAATGGTCCGACTACAAAGGAGTTTCTACCAAAACCTCTGCAAGAAATGCCTCTTTGGTATCACTGTGGCACGGTAGATGTACACAGGGCTCATGTGTACATCTACATCTGAGTGTATAAACATACACAGATTCACACACACACACATTCATACATACGCATGGATTTTGTAGACCACTGGCCAGCAGAGTGGAATTTGGAAATGGGAAAGAATCAATGTGAACATGAATCTGTGGATTCACCACAAGTTTTTTATTACTCTTACATTATTTAGAGTTCATTTGAGAAAGTTTCCAAAAACACCTATGGAATTATGCATCCATTGTACTCACTTGACATTCACTGGGGTTTAAGAGATTAAGTCCATCAAGCTCCATGGAAAAAACCTTCTGCCAGGATTCATACAAGGCTGCTCTTCTAAAGCAATCCCAATGGAGGACTTAATCATGTCTTGGCCAAGGGGTAAATCTCTTCAAAGTTCCACAGCAGCTCATGCATACCAATGGGACTAAAGCGTGATATAGGGTCTGGTTTTCAGTGAACACTAGACACAGCTCCAAAAATTTAAAACTATAATGAAATCAACTTTTCATATGTCTTGGCATACTCTTTTTGTATAGTTAGCTAATGGAAAACAATCATGATAACAACTTGCACATTTATTATTTATGCATTCCAGTGAAAAAATTTATTTTAATACTATGCCAATTGAAACCAAGTTAGGATTTGAAATCTTAAGAGATATAATGATATACTGGAACAATCTTGATTACAGAGTTAATTAGAGAGCAAGTCATTTATTTTTATTAAAAATTAATAATTCATGCAACTTAATTGTTAGATAATGACAATTTTGTCTGCTATATGCAATTGAAATTATAAAACCTTCATGATTTATACCTATGATTTCAAGTATTTATTTTACTTAAAATACATGTCAAAGGGTTGCTGTTAAAAGAACTGTCAAAGACCTAATGCAAATGGAAATCTTGCTCATGCAGAACAAAACACAAACACAATCCTAATAAATCTGTGTTGCCAAGGCTTCTATTTCTTGCTTTATTATGGAAAGCCACAAAGAAATTTCTGGAGTTAATAGTCAGAATAAACCATAAGCATTCAACAAATTCAGACAGGCCAGTACTCTCAATGAAATTGAAGGCTCAAGACAGGAGCTCATGATCTTCCTTCAGATTTAATTCTGTATGTTCTTTTCCTCATGCACAGGTGAATAATTGGGAAAATTATTTCTGTTAATTAAATACCCCATTTAAACAGAAATGCAATCTGTCTAATACTGTGTGCACACTCTCTAACTCAATTTTCTTAGTACTGTTTAGATGTGTTCAGTGCTCAAATCTGATAGAAGGAAAGGCTGATTGTAATCTACAAACCATATGAACTTGTTTGCCTGTATTTTTCTGATTTTAAATTCCCAAGAAAATAAATTAATTTCTCAATTTCTGTTTATGACAAAGAGCACTCCCTTTCAGAACAACTTTTCCTCTCTTATTTCACTTATATCAGTCACAGCAGTGGTTACCTGGGAAGAATTTTTGACAAGGGCCTCTCTGTGCTCCATGAGTGGAACTCCATATAACTTTATAGGACTTTAACACTGCCTGCTGAGTTTACAGTACATACCAAGACAAAAGCTGTGCATTGAAATTACAAGGAAACATCACAGTCCCTCCTGAATGAGAATCCAGTGGCAATAAAGCAGATATGCTGACAATCAATACCCAGCAGCATCATAATCAGGATCATGGTGTCACGTTGGACATACTACATCCCACACAGTCTGAATGTGATCAGCACTAGGAACAATGCAGAATCTGTCTACTGAGAAGGAGTTAATGGAATTTCCAACAGGAATCATACAATAATTTGGGTGGGAAGCATCTTTGAAGGTCAACTAGTACAACTCTAGTTTTCATAAAGCATTTTCTAAGATGCTTTATGCCTCTGCTAACAAAGTCAAGCAGTATTGCATTTGTCACACTGCCATGCACTAAGTAACTATTTTAAATTGGTGATATTCACTGCAGAAAGTGCTAAGATGACTACTTTTTCTGGACTGGAACAGAAAAGAGAAGCACATATTTGCAAGATAAAAAACATGTTAATAGAGGCCTGTTTATGACAACACATAGAATAACTGATGATGAAATAAGCTTGCACATACAGTAAATGAAAATTATACACAAAATCAAAACTCATGCATCTGTCGAGATAAATTGAGCACTGTGTAAGTCTAGGGATGATTTTCCTTTCCTTTGGAAAATGTAAATGTCTGCTTTGCTTTGAATGATAACAGAATGTAACTAAAAACAGTACTAAAAGCAGTGCTGTTCTGAAAGACCAAGGAGGCAGGAACAAACTTAATGCAGCACTCTAAAAACCATGACTGAAAGCTTCCTCTTCCCTCCCACCATTACCATTTAAATTCAGTTAGTACAAGGTGTAGTCTCACATCATGTAATACTGTTATGCATTAACAGTCTCTCCCTCTTTTTTGTTTCAATAAATACTGAACATGTTTCTGAACACTGCCCTTTGCTAGTGAAGTCAGAAGTCAAAACAGCAAATAAATTTATGACAATATTCTTCACATTGGGATCTTGCAGAGACTTGAACACATTTTCTCAAATCATATTTAGTTACCAGTTCTAGATTATGATAATGAAGAGAAAAACACTTAAAGCATAAAATCCAACGGCTTGGACATGCTATATGCAGAAAATGAGTCAAATTATGGCTCAAACTACCCAGTGCTTGGGAAAACTATACATTAATGCAAGAAGTGTGGACAAGAAACAAGAGAAGCTGAAGAGTAATACTTAAAGATGAGTATTTAATGACTAGCAGTACAGAACCTTAGTAAATTAGACATGTTACTGCAACAGAAAAGGCCACCATGTTCATGCATGACACTTGAAATCCCAATTTGGGAAATTATCTTCGCTGAAAGTCTGAAAGTGTCCACTGCAGATGACTAAATCATGAAAATGCAGTGGAAAGAAATTTTGTGAACAAATACCACAACTACCAAGGCACAACACAAGATATTAATTTACATTACCCAGAAAACCTTTAAAACCAGAATGAATAGAGTACAACATGGATTAATCTGTAAATTATGGTGCTGATAAGTTTTAGAGATGCACATGCACATCCAGAAAAAAAATTTGTGCAAAGACTGTTGTATACTTGATAACAAGAAAGGAAGACAAACAGTTTAGATGCAAATGGCCATGGTATGGTAAGAGCTAATGAAACTTGGGGAAAAAAGGGGGCTGGACAGCAGAATAGGAACAGACAGACTTTAAGAAAAGAAAGTTCAATAGATTCAGCAAATCCTTTGGGAAAGCAAGCAATGACTGGAAAAAAAATATGAAGAGTTGCAGTTCCACAAAAATTACCTATTGCAATATAGAAGTTGAAAAGTGACTACATCAGAAGCTCATCACCAGTGTCAAGGCAAAGTAGGAAGCACAAAGAAAGTGGAAATAGGTTACACTAAAAATATAGGAGGAGTATGCAAAAGAAAATTAGAAACGTCAAAGCATAAGATGGAAAGAAGCCAGCAAAGGATTCAAAGACATCAAGAAATCATTGCAGATGTTAGGAGTAAGAGAATCATGTAGCAGCCTAGTACTGACTGTAGAAGGAAAACTATCAGAATGCCAGGACACCTCACACGCTGAATGCTATTCTTGCTTTAAAATGTTAACTGCAAGTAGGTGGGTAGAACAATTAACACCAGAGAAAAGAGTCTGGGATAAAGAAAAACAGATTAAACAAGCTCCTCATATTGACTGATGAACTCACTGAACTAGTTGCAACAAATCAGACATATTAAAACTCATTAGGTATCTGTGAGGAACTGCCAAGCCAAAAATGTCATTTGTGGTATCTGTCATTAAAGGGAATATAGGAACCATAAACCACAGATTTGGAAGCATACATGAATTACTAAATTTCCCTTCACCCTCTGGTCACAAATAACAAGGCATCTGAAAAACATGGCTATGCCCATGAACTGGTATGTTTTTGTCCAGGACATATCATGTCAAACTCATTTTCTAATTTTCTTCTCCAACAGGGCAACAGGTCATTTCAAGGAGGAAGAAATATTGTGTATATCAATTTTTGTAGAGTTTTTGACACAACATATTCTATTAGTTGAATCAGGGAAGTACAATCATCAGAAAAGTAGTGAAGAATGGGTGCAAATATGTTTGGGATTACAGGATTTATGGAATTATTAATAGTGTTTTACTATGAAATTATAAAAGTTACTCACCGAAGTAACAGAGGCAGATTCATAGTGTGTTCTCTTCAATTTTTTCATTATAAACCTAAAGAAAGGAAGAGAGAGTACATTTATTAAATATGCACCTCCCACCAAAATAAGGAATATCCCAGGTACATTGGGGGAGAGGTCTAGAATTCACACTGGTCTTGACAAACTGAAAAAAAAATCTGACACTAAATTGGTAAAGATTAAAAACAGACTTAAATTCCTTATTAAGTGAAGCACGAGGCAGGAACATCACAGCATTACAAACATATAACAAAATTAATGTTATAAATGTTTGTGCCCATTTAGTAAACACATATAACATAAAAACATACAAAGCACAGTGCACATACATACAAACATACATACACCCAATTAAAAAAACAGAAAAATCCTTGTCACAATGGTTCTCTAGTCACCTTGGGCAAGGGCTTCAGCAAGTGTTGCCTCTGTCAAACAAATGAAGCTGTCGACTGTGCTTTAGCAAAGACATGGACAAACTGAGGTAGATAATCAGAGATTTAGGAAGCATAACAAAAGAAAGAGCAAAAGAGCAGAGGATGCTTCAATTTGATAGTTAGAGTAGATAAGTGAAAGATCAAAGGGCTTAAACTACACTAACACACCAGTTTAGAGACTGAGAAAAATCTCTGATACTAAGGAAGAAACAGTGAAATTAATTGCCTGGGGTAGCCATGGCATAGTTATCACTGGAGGATTTTATAAACAATTACACAAACATTTGTCAGGAGGTACACAGCTGTAATTTATTCTGCCTTGAGGGTCTCCCTGATTTCTTTTTCCAAGATTCTGCCATCCAGAATAGTCATTAATTTAACAGATAAGGTACTCACACAAAATAAAGGTGTTCTGGTACCAAGCTTCTGCTCCTACCTAGACAAGTAAATATTTAACAAGTGCTTTGGCCCCCGACTTGAATGCTGATCATCTCATCTGACACAGATGCTCCAGCTCCTGAATCACCATTGCATTGGGAATCCCAGGTGTTCTCTCACTTGCTTACCTACAGGAAATTTCTGCATCTAAAAGACAATAGACTGACAATAATTTTGTGCACATTCTTAGAGTTAATGAATTTTTCCACTGTTAAAACTATTTAGGCTGTGATTCTTTCATATTTGACTTTATGCAGTTTCTTGCATTCATTTCAATCTCTTGGGATGAGGCAAACATCTCAGTTGGTTTGTCCAGAGTTCAGTCAATTTTCTTGGACTTAGCACACTAACTTTGATATAGCTACACATAGGTGGGACAAATCCCCAAGTTCCAAAACTGCTTACCTACGTTACCTTGCAAAATTAGAGGCATCACAGTCTGACCTTTAACATTTTTAGCTTCCATTTCAGCTCTCATCCAACGGAGATGATAGCTTGACACCTTAAAGTTATTTTATGCATATTCTGATTGTATTAACTATTTTTAGCTGTCTTTTTTAACTCAAGTGTGTGAGTAAGCACATTTTGCCAAACTGCAAAGTTCAGCAATGCTTTTAAAGGCATTAGCTCCTTTGAGGTTTAATGCAGTCTCTTCCCAAGTAATATGATTTCAATCCAGACTCCAAAATATTTCACTTTGTGTTCTCCAGGCAACAAAGAAGATAAAAAAATTAAAAAAAAACCAAAAAACAAAAACAACCCTAACCCCAAACAAGCCCCCCTCCATTATTAATTTGATGTTAAATTTTCCCTGATCACCCCATTCTGAGCATCCCTAGCAATGACATTCCACCCTTTGGCTAAGAGCATATGGCTTTGACTGCAAACAGCTTAGAGGGTTCCATTATTTTAAGTTCCCTGGGAATGACAGCATTGTAATGCAATATTTGCTGTGTGCAGGCCAGGCTGTGCAGAAATGGCAGGGCTGATCCTGCAGGTGAACTCCTGAGCCCAAACTCTGCAATTCCCAGAGCAGGCTGCTCCTCCTCCCTGCTGCAAAGTGGGTGCCATGGGCTGTTGAGCACAGGGAGGCTGATGGAGGGAGGAGAATGGGATTACTCCAAAGTGATGAGGAAAGGCAAATCCAGCACATCAAGTGAGTGATGCCAATGAAACCACTGAAATGTAATCACTGCCTGGGTGGGGGGTTTAGTAAGGAATGATGAAGGGAATAACTCCTGGCAGTGCCAGATCAGTGATAATATGGGAACACCAAATGTCAAGGCACCAAATATCCTATACTATAGAATTTTACTGTAGTAATTCTGCATGAGAAAATTATTAAGTGAATACAGAGAAAATTTCACTAATTCTTTAAAACTGATTTTTTAAAAGGATAATTTAGATTCAAATATGAAAACAAAGGTAATTTTATCTTGAGGTTCTCTGTTGGGCAGTCTAAGTCAGAATATTAGTGGCAATCTTGTAAAAGTGGTTCTGCAGTTCAATCAGTCCAGAGCTAAACCTTTAACTATAACTAAGAAATAGGACAATCTTCCTTGATAGTATTAAACAAAGTAAAATTCCCTTCTTCTGTAGAACTATAAACATATTAAGATATGATAGCATGATTATTTTTTCATATTTTATATTGTGATGAAAACAATCATAGAAACTTGAGGTAGTTTTCAAAGTAACTCCTTACTGATTAATCTTACAAATGTGCTGTCATCTGTATATGCTGTAAATAGCTACTGCCAGCAGAAAAAATGCTATTTTACAATACATATAACTCAAAGTAGCATCCTAATTAATTGAGCATCTCTTTTCACCATATATACAATCAGAATTTAAAATTATATTCTTTGTGTTTTTATCTAAAATTTGATAATAGTAAATCATATAACATAAAAAATATGTAATTTATGCAGGCATGCAACACAAAGACAATTAGAAACACCCTATTTTGATTTCACACAGCCTAATTTTTGCCTCCCTAGGCAGTGATTACTTTTTAGTGGTTTCATTATCTTCAGTCATAAGAGTTGATTATGATTTTTTAGATTATTCTTCTAAAAATAAATTTCCCTTAAGCAGAAGTACTTCTTTATTACTCTTCGCATCTCTGTGTTCTTAAACATTTCATTCTTCCTTAGTTATATTATTTTTTACCTCCAGAAGCATTTTTCACTGCTTGGCCTGATCAGGACACAGATTCTGTGAACAGGACAGAGTGGCAGCAGCCCCTGGGGCAGTGTGGATGCGCTGCAGCAGCACTGTGACAGTGGGAATGGTCTCTTATGCCTGTGCACATCTTCATTGTGGAAATATGGAAAAATGTCATCATTCCAGCCTGCCTCTGCTCATTCATCCCCTATCCCTGCTCAGAGCAGCAGTGGAGAGTCCCAGCACCAAACCAGACTGGCAGGACCAGTCTGTGCTCGCTGGCCTTCCATGGGAGGCAGCACCACACACTGAAACTCCTCACGGCGTTTTCTGGTAAACAGAACGGTGTTTAGAAATGCTACTCCAACAGAAATGCTACTCCAACAGTATTTGAAGGTATAAATAAAAGAATCTGAATAAATCCTACAGCATTTACACCAAGAGAAAGGCTTTATTTGCTGTAATGACACACCTCTGATCAGCATTTTAACATCTCACGGCTGTGAATTCCTTTACATAAAAGTAAAAGGGAATCATTTCAAGCAAAGGTGTGCAGAAAACTCTCCAATTTATGTTACTGTCTGCAAAAATACTGCTTTAGAAAACCTCTTCATCTTCCTGGACATCCTTTATGACATTATTCTTTAATTATCTCAGATGTAAACATTAAAGAAAGGACTAATTAATTAGAAAGCCTTTCGTGCTAGACACCTGATGTCTAGAAAAATTAGTATTTGTTCTTTAGAAGGTCTGGGAACTGATGAAAGAAGTAATTTGAATTAGCTGCAGATAGTTCACATTAGTGGATAATTAATTTTCTTCATATTTTGTCCCAGATTTCATTAGGCAACAGTTGTAAACATGTCTGTGGTAGTGAAAGAATGTCAGAATTCAGTTTAGATTGCGACTCCTCAGGAAAAAAAACCAGTGCAACAGCAAGCATAATCAGCAAGCAAAACCAGAAATTAGAAACTTATTGAGAATTCAAAGCATTATTTTGTAGCTGTTTAAATAATTTCTACGGGAAATTAAGGGAATAAGATCCTCATCTCTGAAGGTAATCTAAGACCTGTGGGAGTTCCAAAGAGCAAAGGCAATATTCTGGTAATTTAACCTGATATCTATGATAATGAAATAACAGAAGTAATAGTCTTAAAACAGAGGATAGCACTACATTTTCTTTATTTCTGTATTTTTACTTTAGTGTTTAATGTAAGAATTTATATTACCAAGACATTTCTGGACTTGAGGATTTTTTTGTAATATTTTCTTATTTATGTGCAGAGAGTAAAATTTTGTCTAATAAAAATTACTTAATATTGCATAGAATATTTGTAATAAACATGCTTAATTTTCATCTTGAAGATAGGCACTATGAGAGATACGTTCTGATTGTGACAAAAACTGAAAATGAGATTGCCACGACATATCTTGAGGGAAAAATGTGATTACCACACATCCTGTCCAAGCATTATTTCAGTGAGTGAGAGTTGGGATATAGAACTACTGATAACTCAGATTTAATTCCAAATTATCTAGCTGCTGACAACACTAGCAACAGCACCTGCGCTCATTTAGCTGCCATCCTCAGAAATCACCTTAATGTGTAAATTAGACAGATGACACCTCGCACTGTGCAAGTTTGTTTAACTGATTGTCATGTGTAGAGATGGGGATGAAGGATGAAGGTGGGGTTTTATTGTTGCTTACACCAATGAGGAGGTGGAGCAAGAAGTGGCAAAGCATTTACTGATCAACCATTGAATAATACTAAATGCTATAAAATTTTCTTGGGATAAATGCAAACGACTTGCCTTTTTTTGCTAAAGTCACTGGGTTAGATTTAGGCTTATATTCCAAGATTTTCTGGCTCAGGGCCTCCAGATCATTTTATGGTTGCCTTGGGCCTCCACATCCTGAAGAAGGGAATTTTACAGATTACCTTGTCTCACACCAGTCATCCAAACAAACACTATTGCTCATGCTTTTAAATGCCTGTTAAGATTCAGCGCAGTATTGGCTAGACTCAGTTTCAGACCTGGAATTCTACTTGTTGGTTTGAAAGAATTCTGCTCAAAAAGTCTCAGTCATCTACTACATATGAAAACATCTACAGCTGCGAAACAGAACTTACTTAAAAGCAGCTAATTCATTAACAATTGCATTAGGAAACAAATTTTCTACCAAGAGAAAATAGACTGACCCAAAGACAGATAAGCAAAAATATTTACTTTGAAAGAAGATTATTCTTATAAATCTGAAGGATAGGGGAAGTTCTGCAGATTCCTGCAGATATATGGAAATTATTTTAAAAGAACTACAATGTCTTCTTGAAGGATAATTATGCTGACATTGGAACAGCAAGTGTAGCTTTCTGTGCCTACACAACATCTGTCCCAGGCACTGAAATAGCCATATTGAAAACAACAGAATGCATCTGCCTTCAGAAATAAAATCAAAATCAAACTATTTACAATATTGTCTACTTTATCTAATCAAACTCAAATAAAAAATGTGATTTCAGTTTAACTGATCTTCATTTCACTGTGGTTTCAATAAAATTGTTCAGGCCTTACATTCTAATGAAATAAACCACTTAACAGCTGTTAACACTAACACTTCCGTTTTCTCAGCACACAATATTAAAAAAACAAAAAAGATAGAAAAGGTAATTAGAGTGATTTATTAGAAAACCAATTTTAGTGAAAATAGAGATACTTTTTAAATGCCAACATAATTTAATATGCCAAGCAAGGTTTAGAATTAAGTAGTAACATGACATTGCTTCCAATGAAATCTGGTATAAGACTTTCACAGCCTTTATTAAGTCAGCCTTAAGCCACAGAAGGTGGACTACACCAGAAGATTAAATCAGATATAAATGCAGCCTTACAGTTTGCAAGGAGACTTTGGGAGAAATTGGGCTGTAAAGCCACATTATTGCTGTGAATCATTTTGTACCTGGTCTAGGGGAAAATAAATCTCTCACTCAATGAGAAACTTTAACACAACTCTTGCAACTTACACAAATCTCCCCCAAACTTCAGCCAGTCATATTATGCCAACAAAAAGGAGAAGTCACCAGATTTGCATGCTTGTTTTAATGATGCTTCTGGGATTTAAACCTGATATAAATTGGTTTAATTTTTCTTGAGCAGAATCTTAAGAAGAAGGACAGTACAAATTCTTTTGTTGGGAAGGACCAATTCTTCAGAATTAAATTAATCCTGTTATTTAAATGTCTTGCAAATATTTAAGGAAAACATATTGCAGTCTTTTCAGGGAGTGGATAGAAAATGTTTTTTCCACTCTGCTGTTCATTTTTCAATTCTTTCTGGAGACTACAATTTCTACCTAATTGGGTTCAAGATAATTGACAACAACTTTACTAGATTTAAAGGGTAAGCCTCTAACAGATGCAGGGCCACAACTACATACGTACATATATATATATATGTATGTATGTATGTATATATATGTATGTATGTATATATATATATATATATGTATGTATGTATATATAATATGCAAAGAATTTTATCTATCTCATATATATATTATATTTTATATATATATATAACTTTTTTAGTGATTTGGATTTTAAAGAAAGCACACTTGGCCTGGAAAAACAAAACATTCAAATTGTCAATGCTCTCGATCACATTTTTCAGAATACATAAGGTTTTCATATCAAAATAAATATGTTTGGATGAAATCTATTTTGCATAATTTCCTTTAATTTTTCACCAGCTGTGCATTTGTCATAGCTAACTTTATTAGATAAGTCAGCATTAGTTATCCTTTTTTAATCATACCACCTTTGTTTGGCAAATTTGTCATTATTACTTGAGGTATTTTTTCAGCTTGCAGAATATTTTGTTCACATCATTCCATGAAATGCAAATTATTTTTATGGCTTTGTCTTTGCGTTAGTATAGACTTCTGAGGCATATTGACTTTCATTGATATAAAATCTCTTTTTTACTAAGAGATGAAGATTTTTTGTGATGATGATGATGCCTCAGGTTTTAACTTTTATATTTTTCAGGTTCTTTGCTTCTTTAGTGTGTGGGTCTGGGCTTCATATTAGGGGATGGTGAGCTCTGTGCACAGAGCAGGGAGACAAAACAATTCCTCTCTCACTGAGGAACAAGGACAAATGATCCAAATCTCAGGCCCAAGAGCACAAACAACATGGACTGAAGAGAGAAAAACAAGAAAGATGGAACTTTATAACCTAAAGCTATAACTGGACAATTAACTCCAATATGCAAATGGACCAAAACTTATAAAAGTGACAGACCCTGTGACCCGTCATCCATTTTTGTGACCATTTTGGTTCACCTGGGGTGTAGCCCTGCCTGGACTCTTGTGCTACCCAAGGTGGATCTGTTGAGGCCTAATAAATCCCTAGTTTATTCTTTAGCTCTGTCTAGTCTCTGTTCTATGTCAGCCTTCACAAGGCATCAATGATTCTAATCCTTCAGCCATCATTCTTTGGTTGGCCATAATTATTTTGTCTACATAATGCCATTTCCTTTTTCTCTTTTTGTAAGCACTGGTGTTGAGATCCAATTGAGGGTGAAAACCCTATATGGTTAATTCCAGCAAGTTACTTTTGATTAAATTTTGGACTTCATCATAAGAAATGAGAAAAAGAAGCTGGGACTTCCAGACGAATTCAAAGGAATTGGGTACTCAATTATTACTCAGTTTTATGACTCCCTTGTCACCACAGTGCCTCATCTCTGTACTTTGGGCCTCGCCCAGATCACGCTGAGATGACCTGTAAAGATTTGCAGAGATTCCATCAGCCATGAGAGGTTTGAGAGGTGCCACAGCCAGTGCCTGGTTGGCAGGGCTCGCACGGCTCTGCTGCGCTCCCACTAGAACTGGAGCTGCCCAGTGCTGGCACCTGGGGAGGCACCACAGCAGGCAAGGCTTGAGCTATCAAACCACCAGCAAATTCCCCAGCCAGATAAAACTGAGCGCAAACCACCCCGAGTTTCCTTAGGCTGCTCTGCGAGCGACGTCTCCGTGGTGGTTAAGCAGCGCGTTGATGAACGAGCGCGCACCTCGAGCTGCAGGGATGCCAGAGCCACGCGGCTCTTGGAGACTGCAGCCCAGTTGCTATGGCTACAACCAGCTCCCAAAGGATGGCTGCATTTAGCTGGCACATCCCAGACACCCAGAATACTAATGAAATGGAAGAGTCCATCTATCTGCACTGCGATTCAAAGGTGTTTTACAAATCTAAAATATTTGCACTTAGTCAACTGCAAATACAATTATCTTATTTCTCAAATATATACATATATATAAACCCAAAACAACCTTATTGTCTTTACAGAAACCTTTTCTCTCTCTTTGCCCCATAACTAGATTTAATTTTTATGCAATATTTGAAAAAATGGAATTCAAATATTGTGGCTTAATAAGTATCCATTTTCCTAAAACTATAATTAAGCAAACAAGGATAATAAGGATTTCACATTAGCTACATTCTAATTTCCTGTGGAGTCAGAAAATACAAAACTGGATTCAAACTGACTTTTCCTCTTTTGGCCAAAACATCACTGGCCTTTGCAATACAGTTTACAGAATCGAATGTTGCTGAAATTGTGACAGCCACTTAATCATTGTCTAACAAAAAAGGGTCTTCCCCTGTGATTTAATTCTGATCTTAGGCCATAAAGGGAGACATTGCCAGTGCAAACATTGCCTCCACAGATGTAATGCAGGACTAATTGAATCCTGCTCCATTTCCATAAGATGGCACATTAAACAATTCTCATAATAGGCACCCTTCCTGTTACAGGAGCCCTTAAGTTCACAGAATATCCATAGACAGGTGAGATTCATGAACACTGGGATGATTAAATCATCTTACCAGTAAATCCAAAAACTCTGCATGACTGACATTAAATTATGGAAGTGGTCAAGTACCCATTTCCAAGTCAGATTTTTTTTTTATGCATATTCCCAGACGTTTCTTGGTTTTCACACATGTAGAAATCATTGCAGCATTTCCCACAGTTCATATATCAGGACTGCAGTGGAAAACATAATCTGAAAACATAGTTTTAACCATATAAAGTTTTAAACACCTCCTGTTCACATATATAACCCATCACTGGAAGGAAAGCTTCCATCACTTTCCATTCACTTAACATTGGATCAGATTTTAAAATACTGATATCAACACATGCATAACTTCTTAGTCATACATGAAAAAAAAGGTCTTCCCATCAAAACAGAGAGATTGTAGACAGAAACATGAATCCTAGGCATAAGGGAGACTTCAGAAAGCTTGTGCAACATCTGAGCAACCTCCATTCAGATTTAAAGTCTGTATTGATTAATATGTACCAATAAAAGCCATTCACTGTGTAAAGAGGGCTATCTGGAAAAGGCAGGAGTTATGCTTTGAAGTATTTTCTACTCTCTTTTCCTGAAGAGTTGAGTGAATTGATTATACTGAATTGTTGAGGCAAGCAGAAAAATACAGAGCAAGAGAAAACTGTGACCTGTAAATAATCTATTACATAGGCAGCTTCTGAAGAAAGAGGCTTTACAGTTTGATATTTGTCAAAATCCACTGTACAAAGATTATTAAAGTGCATAATCCTAAAATCTCTTAGTGACTAGCAAAGCAGAGTGTTCATGATTATTAATATCACCCCCAAATCCTTCAAACATTGTGTGGAGGGTACATTTTATACCATAAATAATGCTTCAACTTGGCCAAAGATATCAATGAAGGTGTACAGCAAGAGAAGCACTGCTCAGTGGACTCTGTCTTGAGCTATGAGAAGGTGTGGTAAGGTGGAGGGATGGACATGCAAAAGGTGAAGAAAACTCCCTGTAAATATTTAGGATCTTCTGAATGTGCCTGTGTTGAAGAATTTTTCACAGCCTGACTTCACAGAGCTCAGCAAGGGAATTTGGCTTTTCTTACCAAGGTGCACATATAGTGAAACTAATGGAAGCCTTCCTCTAAATTCAGTGAAGAACAGAGAGCTGTTTTAAAGCTGTAATTTTTTTAACCTGCCCATTTTAACAAAATATTTGTATTCCTTTTTTATTGTATCCTGATGACTGCCACGTAACAATAATCTAACTTCCAGTCACACAAACAACCTCTGGTGCACTGACAGCTGCTATGGCATTTTCCCAATAGCACTGCAGATGCCTCTACATTTTAACTGCTCTTGAGGAGCTTGGTGACAAATTTTAGGGGCAAAAGCGATAAGTAAAACTCATATTCCTACCAAGAAGTGTGGTCCTCCTGCAAGACTCTGTTAGCTCTCCTCAAAGGCAGGCAGTGATACCAATCTGCCCCAAGTCAAATTAAGAGAATAAAACGTTCAAGTAGGTATTTTGAGTTAATTCAGATGGATATAGAGAAAAATGTCCTTTCCAACTTATTTTATTCCATTATCCTTTTGTACAGACAGGCATAACTAAAGTTCTCCTCTCAGCCCAAAAGTGCCAGCCCACACCTGAGGACAGTATCATTCCAAACAGCTTATCAGGAACCAGAACCACAAGGCCTCATCTCTGCGGAATTTACTCCAAGAAATGGTGAGTGCAACGAGGACAAGCTTCTGGAATACTAGGTGGAGTGGGGGCGTGATTGACTTGGCCCAGGGAGGAGAAAAAGCATACATATAAGGGGAAAAGGGGAGGAGGAATTATATAACCTAAAAGATTGACAATAGAACTGGCAGGGCTGTGGCGGGAAAACTGAGGAGGGCAGAACCATTTTACACAAAATGGGGGGGAGCAGATACATAAAATGGGGGAGGAATTAAATGAACTTAACAAACACACTATAACAGGTGAGCAATAAGAAATAATTCCACAACAATTCCTGTAGTTGACTCCTTCACAGATTGTGCATAGACCTGTAAGCACATAACATTCCCTGTTCTGCAGCTCTCATATACTTGTGTCATCATCTGGTTAATAAAGGTCTCAGAAGTGCCTCTGTGTGAATAAAGGTGCAAATGAGACCATATGCCAGTGGCAATAGTATGGATTTTATTTCATACCACCTCTGAGAGTGAGAAAGAGAGAGAGAGAGAAAGAATGAAAAATAGAAAATGGGTGGGGGGGACAAAAAGAGAGTGACAGAGACAGAATAAAGAAAATATCATCACTCCTTGGATCCCAATGATACTCCATTGATCCTCTCCAGGATCTATTTGATTCTATCCTACAGTGTTATCTAGGCAGCTTAACTTACAGCCCAAAGCTCCAGTCAGGTATGTTCAGAGAGGATTCTTTGGTTGTAGCTTCTTTATACAGTTTTGCTATAATGGGCAGAACTCTTTTATATTAATGTTTGAGGCACGGACTATTTCGGTCTCTGACAACTTCTCTACAATAATCTAGGAGTGAAAAGTTTCCATACCAGCAATTTATGTTAAATTTGTATGGAATAAAAATTATTCTCCTTTATCGACACTGAAATAAAGTTTGCAGCTCAAATAAAGATATCACACAGAAATCTGGTGGTTTTTAACACATGATAAGCACTTGCAAGTTTTACATAAATCATGCCAGATTTTTACCTTCTACACTATATCAGTGTCATTAAGAGTAATTTGCAGTTGGTGATTTACAGAGCAGAAATATTCATAGTGGCTGTGTGGTACTGAACAGTTTCTACTGTGCAATTTCCCTATAAATAATAATTTTTCATGTCTCATGTAAGCATGACGATGCAGTAAGGCATAGTGGCATACTTCTAACATTGTCTATTCTCAAAAGGAAATCAATATTCTTGGGATGATGTTCCCTAGAGCCAGATAGATTGTACATTTGTTAGAAGTATATTTACAGAAGCTTTTCAAGGAATGGGGAAACTGATCTTAGACAGAGGCCCAAAGAGGAGACCTGAAACTTGGCATGCAAGAAACAGCAAGGAACATCATGGAGCATGAAACATCATGAAACATCATCTGTTTCACAATACAGGCTGGTCAGTGTGTTCTTTAGTAAAACTGGAGCTTGGCTTTAGTGCAAAACAAGAGGCAAAATAAAATAGTACAGGAGACCCTTATAATTCTCCATTCCTTTTTTCCTTTTCTTAGAGCAAATTCATCTAAGTCTACTTATGTCTATTTACATATTAATGGCTATGAGGTTTTCCTCAGGATGTGACTCTGACCCAACTCACTTAAAGTATCTACTATTTTTCTCTGTTCTTAGGACCTGAGAGCAGGGAGGGAAAAGTTTATTCGGTATTTTTATAAGCTTCTGCACACACTATAATTAAAATGAGAAAGGAAAATAAATTAATACTTAGCATTATTCCTAAGTAACACATGTATTTGACTTAATTAAACAGAGAAAAATTATCCTTTCAGCTAACAACCAAAAGAACATTCTGTATGAAGGATTTTCTTGAACAACTCTTCAAGATTTAATTGATAGACTGTGGCTTACTTGCTGTAATTGTCTGTTTCAAGAATTACATATGTGACTCCTGAGAGTGGTTTATTGGAGGTTATCCAAAACTAGCATCTGTCCACAGTACTGGAAATATTGGACTGCCCTATTTGTGCCAGATATTTCACCATATTTCACACAGAAGAGGGAAAACCCCATTCATATTGCCAAGAAGTTCTCCATGGTATTGTTCTCAGCAAAGGAATAAAGAATTCTGTTGTTTGAGTGTTCCAAAACTCACACTCTGTCCAAAACCACCCAAACCATTGTTCCTGTTGCTCAATTTCAAAATAATCATATAAAATGGAAAGAATTCAGAGGCTCAGCTGATACCAACTGGGGTAGCTGATTTATATGTAAAATTCTGAAAGAAAATAGAGAGCTGGAAAAAGGGGGGTTTGATATGTTTTCCTGCAACCAGAGTTTAATTGCACTGATCTTGAGCAAAGTAAATTACTTGCTAGAAAGATAATTCCCAATCATAATTTTAACTGTAATTTCATTTGCTTGAGGGTTGACTACGTTGCAGAAATGAAGGGAAGTGTTTCCAGAACATGCATATAAACCTTTAAGCTAAGTAGCCTCGTGCCAGATCCAAGGTACCAGGGCAGTCAGAAGTTTGCCAGGGTGTGGACACATCAAGGGACACTGAAGATGGTGGCTTGAGGTTTTCTATTCCCTTGTGGTTTGCTCTATGCCCAGAGATGGTTGCTCTGCTTGGGGGTGGGTCTGGGGCAGGAGGAGCCTTGGGGCTCTGGCGGAGGCTTTTTCAAACCCACCTCCCTCCATGGGGCCAGGCAGGCTGGGCTCTCTGTTGCTTAGCTAGCTTGGGTATTTCTTAGCTCAGGCAAGTAATACCCTGAGCTTTCCCTGGCCCTGGAGACTGTGGCAAGAATCCTTTGAGGCCTTTATTTCCTGAGCTGTCTGGTTTGGTTTGGTCCAAGGCCAGAGAGGATATCCACAGGGGAAGAGGGGAAGCACTGGGGAGCTGAGTGGCTGCTCCCTCCCAGCCCTCAGAACTGCCAGCCCAGCCAAAGAAAGGACCCTAAATCCACCAGCTTCACCTGCTGTGAAGGGGAGACCAACATCAGAGATTCACCATGTTCCCATCTGGTTTTTTTCCCCAGCTGATAGGCAAACCTTTGTTTTTTAATTTCCTGAGACAAAAGCCCTTGCCATTTTTCCCATGCCACGTGGGCACTTTGTCAATAAGCAGTTGGGTTTTTTCACTGTCAAATCCACTAGTATTAATTTTCTCATTTGCAGAAAGGGATTTTTGGAACCTCTTTTGTTAGAGGAAACACTCGTTCCAGAATATTCCTCTCCTGAACTTCTCTCTAAACTGAGACAGATGGCATTAGCACAAGAAGTGGTTAATTTCACCAGGTTCAGTCTTTAGAAATGCCTGATCTTCATCTTCTACCTGGAGTCCTTAGATACTCTGCTACTCCTTTAAAAAATAAAATGGTTCTGACCTTGAATATTTTATTAAAAACCAAACCAACAAACACTTGAATCACACTCTGGTTGGCAATCACTTCCTTCCCTGTGCCACCCAGCTGTGCACTTTATTGTTGAAATTATAACCTGAAGCTCTGTTAAATATACAGCAGTGTACAAATGCCTGCTAAGTAGTGGGATGTAATATTCTGGGGAATTAAGGTAACTACCAATAATAAGTTAAATAAACAGTGTTCAATCATTGTTGTCCCTTGTGTTCCTAAGTTATAGGGCAGATACAGTGCAGCACAGCACAGGGAATTCTCAGCTAATGAAAATTCACAAAGGCCTTAGGTGAAGTTTGTGGAAACATGACTGAATATGCACTGCTGCCCCAGCTGAAGGTGATATAGGTAAGAGCATGCTAAAACATTGCTGAAAAACTAATTTAAATATAAAGGGACTTTTTCACAGACCTCACATTTTTAACACCTTTATAATTTTTCTTGCCCATCAGCTGCCTCTTCTTTCCTACTCCAGTTGCTGTGCCTCCCCATATCCAAGAGGAACATAGGCCAAACTCATTAATATTCATCAGTTCACATTTTCCCCATTCTTCACAAGTTCAAAGGGTACTGGAACAACCAACAATACCCAGAGGCTAATATCTCTATTTATCTTCATGTTTCATTGGAAGATAGACACCAAATGAATAATACTTTGTCCTCAGTCACAAACCTTCACAAACTGTGGTAATTAAAACCTTCAAATTTCCTTGAAATGTAGAAGATGCTCACACTTGTTTGTAAAGGAGTCAAAGTGGCCACCTCTGTGGGAGGCTTCAGAAGCCTTTAATTCCTCCTTTGCAGCACCTCTAGGGTTCTTATGAGCCACACACCTCATCCAAGGCATATGACACTTCCAGGTGTGACTATGACAGGTGTGACACTTGCACAGTAATTCACTTTAAAGATGCTGCAGCTCTGGAGGTCCTGACTTTGTAGTTTATTTCTTTAAAATGCAATTCACTAACCTCATCCACAGCTAAGAAAACAGACAACCGTGATGCTTTTCTTCCCCCTAGATTTACAAGTAAAGTGACTGAGAAGTCCAACAAAGTTGCTGCAAGCAAAATTAAGAACATTATCTAGGTCACTAACATGACAGGGCCAACTCTTATATATTCAGCTCTCGATGCCTTTCAGCTCACCAGAGGACTAATAAAAGGGAATTTTGCTAGGAGCTGTAAGCTCATCAATTGTAGATGTCACAAAGAAACCCGGGCATATTAGTCACCAGTCACAGGATGAGCCACCAATGGGATAAAATTGTGAGAAAAGTAAATGAGCAGTTAGAGACAATCGAAACAGGCATTTCCAGGAGAGACTGAAAAACATTAATCTTTGTCATTATTATGTTATTCATACTTTTAAAAGTTAAGTGAGACTGAAACATGCAAAAGGAAAAAAAGCTGCTGGCAGAAGAATGAGGAGACTATTACATGAGAAGAAAGAACAGCTCATCAGAGGGTATGACTGTTCTCTATAAGTGCACTTCAGGATAAAGATTAGGTATTTAAAAGAATAATTTAAGCTAAAGGTTAAAGTAGGTAGATGAAGAAATGCATATAAACTGAATTCTCTCAGACTGGAAACCAGAAGGTTTCTACCCTTCAGAACAATGACATTCATGAATAGTTTTCCAAGTACAGCAGCTAAGACAAAAATCCTAACTAATGTAAAGTTTGATTTGAAGTTTATGAAACAGCAATACCAGCATGATTTGTTGATCCGTGAAGCTTTTTCCAACCCTTGTTTCTTAATATGCTTCTTCCAGAAGCACAGATACAGAGCTAGGAGGCTTAATATCTACCATGCATCTGTTACATCACAAACACAGCATCTCCCAGCCCCCAGAGAATACAGCCACCTCTTTCATGCAGAAATAACACTGCCAATATAAATCAAACATTGCTGCAGCTGCTGGGTTCAGACCTCTACCACCTAATCAAACTAAGAAAAAAATAAAGAAAAAAGATTCAGCTTTCCCTAACATATTCAGATTACAGGTAATATTTTGTTTAATATATATTTTATTGATCTCAGCAAGCCTAAAGCAGCCTTTTTAGACTAGGCTAGATTTTAGATACTATTTCCAGAAGGTTATAGATATAATTATTTTCTGAAGTCTGAGTAAGATGGTGTTTCTGTAGACTCAAAAAAGGGCTGAGCCTGTGTTAGCAAACTAGTATTTCCAGCACTTAGTCCTATTTTTATCCTCAGATATAGTTAAAAGAGCAGTCAAACCTTGATTCAGCTCTTGGTATTAAGACAATCCCTCTGTCTTTTTCAATTTTGTATCCAGCTGAATGGCCAGAGATGTCCCTTTATACTAGTTTCATGGCATGCTTTGCACTAATGGTCACCCAGAACAGAAAACTTAGGGTAGAACCTAATCCTGAGTCACCTTATTTATAAATTCTTGATTTGCACAAGGCTTTATTTACCATCTTGCACATGGGGAATACAGGCTACTACATGAGCCCCAATAAAACCAAAACCAAGATAGTTAACATCTCTAAAGCACATCAGCACTGTGCAGCAAGCAAAAAGCCCTGAGGGATTTTTCTAATAAGCTGTGAAATCTGATAGATCGTCTTGCTTAACCAATAGAAAACATCTTGAAAAACTGAAAAACCAGATAAGGGAGATTGTTATCCTTATCCCTGCCACAGTCCTCTTTATTTTTCTCTAACCACAGACCCATTCTGCTCCTACACTGCTCTTCCAACTCAGCCAGCAGATAGTCTAAATTCCAGCTTGGTAAAGAATTGCTCTCAAGCTTTTCTAAGCTCATGTTCAATCTCACCTAATTGCAAGGCTAGCAACAAGGAGAAAAAATTCAACCAGCTCCTAGTGCAATGACTCAAAGAGAAATTCCAGTCTCCTATCACCTCTGAAATCCCCTACCTTCCTCTAATTGTCTTTTAATCCCTTCTATATAAAGTACTAGTAATTTGCTTTATTGCAAATATCTCCTCCTTCTAGGCAGAAGATTAGAAGAGTCTGTACACGTTTAGCACATGTAACTGTGCTGGGGTAAATTCTTCTCAGGATGCAGAGGCTTTGTGATCAGTAATTCAAATGGGCAATCAGTGTCCCATGTCAGGAGCCTTCAGCTCAGAAGTTTCCTGACCCTGTAACAGTTTAAAGAGTAAGTTTGAAAGGTTAAATAGCACAGTTCTATTCTGTCCTCACCCTGAATGTTCTTTTACTGTATGCTAAAATACTGCAACTTAAAAACCAGACCAAAACCTCCACAGAAATACAAAACCCCAGGGCAAGTGCTGGCAAACTCCAGTCCACAGGCACATCAAGCATCTGCACAAGATTATTATACACAAAGAGACAGGTCAATACTTAGTTCACACAGTCAGAAGCACAGGCTTGCATTAAAAGGCTACTGCCCTTCTGTTCTACCAGCCAAGGAGTGAGCACAACCACGGTTGGACATTTCTGTAAATAAAACTGCTGAATATTGTATCCCACTTTCCAGGTAAATAGCTAAAATTTGTCTACAACTTTCTACACAAGCCCCTACTCTTGTACTGGTTCATAGGTTTTCTACTCAGGTGAATCAGCCTGTGAAAATCTGAAACTCAGACAAAACCAAGGTTTATCTGTCAATCCTGTCTGCTTTACTTACACAAGAGAGCTCCAAACAGAACTACCAGGGTGGAGACTGTGAGCTAATCACATCCCCAGGGAATTGCAATTCTTGAAGGCACTTCACACTTCCTGAGCTTCAACTTCAACAGCTGTAATTAGTTTGCAATAATTAGACCTTGGCAGTGCTTATTTCTTAAATGTTTGCCATATCTAAACATGCCAAAACCAGAAGTCATTTAGCACTCGAGTTATAGGATATTAATATCTGTCCCAATATTGTTTACCTCTTCTGCAGTAAAAGCATTGGGTTTTGATTTTATAATAACTCAGACTGTTCAAACCCCAAAGGACTGGATTTAGAACCTTCATGTGAAATAGAAGAAGCCTTTTTTTCTCTTGGGCCCCTTGAAACACGATGGCAAGCTGAAGGTTTTGGGGTATTTTTTCTTCTTTTTAACCTCTGGACTAAAGCAGTTTTAATTGCTGCATGCAGTAAAAGCTATCTACATGATGAAAAGTGTGCTCCCCAATACTCCTCCTTCCCTCAGAACCCTTCCCTGCAGCTAGCTCTCATTAGCACACCACCACCATCAAAAAGCAAAAGCTCAACAAAGCAGAGATCTATTTAAAGAGATATTCATAGACTGGTTAACTGAACACCGACAAGAGAGTATCCTTTGATTATTTGTGTTATTAGCTGGTGCCTTCTGTCTGAACTAAACATTCCACTCAGATCTTCTTTGTAGCAGAGGTAAAACATTTTTTCTCTCTGCAAATGTTTGCCTTCTTGATGTTTTCTTTAGAAAGCAAACACTGCATTAAAACCAATGGATTATCATTATTTAATTCCTTTTGAAAGAGATGTCCATGCATAGTCAGAAGCAGTGCTGAAAGATTTCTCTATTCAAGGACAAAAACCGTCTTCCTTCTATTTGACATAATTTTATTGTGTCCAACAACACTGTCCTTTCTTAACTTAAATTCTTGCTTGGTTACACACGGCCTTCTTCCACCTATGTAAATTTTAAATTATTGGTCTGTATTAAGACATCATGACAGCCTGGCAGACAAGTGAGGTAAGGTAGATGCAGATGAACAATTTGCAAACTGGCATAAAGAATAGAACTTCAAAATAGCCCAGAGCATGACTAATAGCTCTCAAAATCAGCCAGGTTTTTAGCTGCTGGATTAAAGACCCAAAATTCTCATTCTCACACCTCCAGTTAGAAATCAGAACCTTGGGATACCACAAGACAGACAGGATGAAGAACCTCAGAACTCAACCACACCATATTTTCTGTTCTCAAATACAACTATTTTTTCCAGCTTTGTAAAATTTATTTCATACCTGCCATAGAGATAAAAATGCCCTATATATTAATTTTAATTATTAATGTTTTATTCATCATCTAACCAAAGCCTATGGTGCTCACTGCACAAGTCTTGCTCGGTTTATTAACTCCATATACTACTCTAAAAGTTACCATATATAATATAAGAAATATTTCCAAACACTCAACCTCCTGCTTTTCTCTGTGAACTGCATTCCATAAGTACAAAATATCATCAAGTAAAAACTGATAGTTAGGTTTCCATTACAAAATAAAATTCTTTGCCTGAGACCTCAGTTTTCTCATTTTCAGGAGAGCCTAAAAAAATAATTGCGCATATATATTGCAAACAAAGCACGACCTAAAATGTAACAGAAGTAACTTGTCAGGTTATTCAGGAAAAACAGGGGAGAAAACAAAAAGAAACAAAAGAGCATAAACACTGATCAACTTTTCCTAAGTAGTTTGAATTCTGAGCCCCTCAAGAACCTCAGAGTTTCTGGGCCCCTGGAAGAACAGCTCTTGTTGCAGTTACTAAGCAAGGAAGATTTTAATGGACTTTTGATGAAATCTTAATGAAGATTCAACATGAGAACAATACAGAAAGACATCTTTTCTTAGTATATTTTGTGCTCTAGTAGCTTTGGCCAAGCAGGAGCAGTCTTTGAATTAAATATGCACATTGATGCATGGTTTCTTATTTTGTTTTGCTTTTAAGAAACTAAACAAGGACTAGAAAAGAAGAAATAATCACTGGGTCACACTTCTGAAAGCAGAAAATAATGAAATGAGCTATAAATTGATTTTAACTGAAATTCAACACGGTTACAGATGGAAATTCCTCTACAAGAATAGCTCAGTATTTTATCAGTCAACAGTCTCTCACCTTGATGCACAAACTATAATTTTTTTCACATTCCAGCATTGTTGAACAACGTGAAATTGAAAGACATGACAAACTCTCGGTGGGTAAATATGAAAATTTTCTACCTCACTTAATGTTTTTCATTGTCTCCGATGAGAAACATTTAAATCGAGCAAATTCATGTCCAATATAACAAAACCCTTTGTTTTTATTAATGCCATGTGTTAAGACAAGCACAACCAGTCACAGATCAGCACTCCTCAAGCCTTTCAAGGTTCCATTTGACCCCCCTGCTCCCTGCAATGATGGCAGCTCTGCCTGAGCAGGGACAGGAGTTCAACCACTGCAGTTCCTTCACTTGGATCAGCACAGCCCTCAGCCCCTGTGCTTTGTGGAACAAGTGCCGTGTCTCAGTTGTTATGTGTGTGAAAGGCAATTTTATAAACTTCCTTTGTGCCACCTGGACCCTGGAGGATTTTTTATCTGTTTGAGGCAAGGAAACAGCCTTCAGCTGGGTGAGGCCACTTCCAAAGGGCAGGGCAGCGTGCACACTACTGGGAGCCTGACTGCTTCTTGCTTAGAATTTGTTCTTCCATAAAATACTTGTGATTTTGCACTGCAAGCTGATAAGCAAAGTAGCTGGGTGAGGCAAAGCTTGTGTTACTGCAAGTGCTGAAGCTCAGGCTCTCCCTCCATGGAAATGCAGGGAGAACCCCATGGGAGTGTCCGTCTCCCTGCAGGTGCCTTGTGCAGAGCTGTGCCTGCAGCTCCAGCTGCTGTAGGGCACTGCAGGATAAATGAACACATGTGGGGAACAGTAATGTTGTGTTTTGTAACCCATGGGTTGGAAACAAGCACTGCTACAAACCAGAGATCTTTTGGACAGATGTTGCTGTGCGCTGTTACACGAGAAAAAATGGTTTAAGACTTGAGGTGATGAGTGCTGAATCCTGATCAAATTTCAGAAGGAATTCAGAAGTAATAATTTTAAATAGAACTTAAAAAAGATACTGGCACTAATGCCTTAACTTTTACAGAAAGGGAAAGGGGGGAACACAGGTAGTGTCACTGTGGACAAGGAAAGAAAGTTGTGACTGCTTTATGTCTTGTTTCTGTAATGAAAACTCTAAGACCAGAATAGTTCTCTATTTCATTGTGCCATGTACAGACAATTTTTCTGACACAAAAAGGATGTGAAAAGCTGCTGAATGGGAACAACTTGACCCAGACTTTGCCAAGGAACACTGCACCATACAAAAGAGAAAAAAGCAAAGGTTTGGCAAAGACATTTAAATGATCCCAATGGTTTGAACAGTCACTCTTAACTCCCGTGGAGTATTCCAAAAACACGTTCCACTTGGCAGTGCTCTTCATCTCTCAGTCATCACTGAATTTGATGAAAATATTTCAATCACTTGTGGTGATTGGTGCTATTGTATTCTGTGTAGCTAGATATAACCTAATTACATGAATATTTATTATCTTAAGTGTGACCTTTATGTTGCCTATTTCAGGAAGAGTAATTTTGAATAGCTGCTGGCACTTTCCAGGTACTTCATTATATACAGAATGTTCTTATATCTACAACTAGCCAGGGACCAAAGCTAGAGGACAGCTAAAAATTTCTTTCTTTTTTTTTTTTTTTTTTCTACTGAGCATGTAAACAGAGTAATTTCTTCAGGTTATTTATATGCAGTAGAAAGAAACAGCTAAAAATTCAAGAACCTCAGAAGGCTACTGTATATCTCCCCAGAAAAGAAATGGGGAAGACAAAGCCTAATTATTACAATTGTGATTTTTAGGTATAAATTCTGTATAGCATAACTAATAGACAACCATTTGGCTTTGAAATTTAGGAAACAAAATCAGTCTCAAATGCTTATTCTTCATACATTCCTAACAAATGAAGTACAATTTTAGAAGTAGTCCAAAATTACTTATTTAAAAACTTTTAAACTCTAGCTAAAATAATGGTAAGATATTTACCCCCAAAATAATATCATTTCTGCCTATTAAAGTTATAATTCTAGTGCATCATAAAAATGTAAAAAACAACAGAGAAAAACATATCATTTCCTTGGCTACTGAGAATGAATAGTAATGTAAATAGTAAAATATTAAAATATGAGTAGATCCTTTCTTTGATTATGTGTATTTCATAAAGAGCTGCATCAGACCAGCTGGCATTGGGCAGACACTGATTCCAAAAGCATTTCTTTTGAATGGAAAAGCAAAATAAAGAAACAAACAAGCAATCCAACCAGCAGTAATGAACACCAATGTACCACTGGAGACATACAACAGGGCTTCAGGCTTACTCTTGTGAGCAAGAAATTTTCACATGAAACAACATATCCCTTCTATCTGGAACTGAAAACAGAGGCTTGAAAAGGACAAAATCACTTCAACATTTCCATAAGATAAGCCTAACCACATCAGTTATATCACAAAACAGAGAGTAGTAGAAAGGAGAAAGGTGAGGTGAATGGAAGGCTTGCTTTGGCTTTGTGATGCACATAAAATCATTAAATTCCTATGTCAAGGTCTTTGTATATACATACCACAGTCAGAAAGAGAACAGTGATAAGCAAAGGTGAATTCTCTGCTTTCAGAAAGCACCAGTTTTGGGAGAGTAAGGCCTGCAAAGCCCAAAGCATCTGTAACCAAGACATCTCTGCACCACAGTGCACAGAAAGACAGAGTCATCTCTTCCTAAAGCTGCATCCACAGCTGATGACATATGTTTCCTGTCTAAATATGCTGAAAGATAAAGCAAAGAAAGGATCACATAATTTAGTCATTTCAAATTTACAAATGGTCTATGCCAGCTAATTATTGCAGTTGGAGCCCTGGACACAGGAGAAAAGATGGATCATATTCACAGCACAAATGAAGGCACTAACTCAATTTTTTCCTCCAGCAGAATCACTGGATACAATTACTGAAGTACATAGTGGGATGCATTAATAGGTTGTTATCTGATGATAATACATTGCATACTCTCCCACAGGTACAGAAGAGAACAAATTGGGCATATCTGAAAACCTGTGAAGTCCATTTCAGTGTAGGCTCAATGAAAATACAAAGAAAGGGGTAAGAGGAGCAGCAGCCTCTCTAGTCAGCCTCCTTCCACACATATGGCCTGTCCCAAGAAGCAAAACAACTCCCTGAGCATCAGATTCTGCAGGAAAAGAGCTTTCTGAGGAGCCCCGCTGAGGGCTTTTTCTGTTTCAGGCTGAGCTGACCCACAGCCATGTGAGCAGACACACATTTAATGTCCTGATGGTCCCTACAGGAGCAGGGGATGCAGGAGGCTCTGTGTGACAAGGATGAGGCCTGCTGTGCTGCCAAGCTCACAGTTTCATGGAAAAGCAGCTGAACAGCCAATCTCTCTCCAAGCACCTATTTTCCACTGCTCTGATGCCATCCTAGTCAGACTGTGGCAAATTCTGGGAAGGCAATTGATCCTGGCTCTCTAATGGGGCTAGGTGACAGATTAAAGCAGAAATTCCTGCATGTCCTCCCTTCCCTTCCCTGAGCGCACACAAACTCAGCATTGCATGGCATGATTCACACAGGTCAAAATAGGAAGTGGGAGCTTATTAGAGGCTTCCCATCTTTCCATTGCACCTTGCAGACCTTTCCATAGTCTTCTCAACTTTTTCCTCTCTCAGCCTTTTTATAAAGGCATGCAGCAGTGGGATACAGCTTCTTCCAGATGATGAGTAGACACATTCAGGACTAAGGATTTTGTCAGTCACAAGCCACATCGCAGTATGAATCCTGAATAATGTTCTTTTGGCACAGATTGAAAGGATCCTAATAACAACCCCCTGAGAAGTTGCTATCTTTACATTTTCCTTTGTCACGACACAGACATGATGTAAATTTCTACTCCCTTTTGGTATTCTCTGTCTGCTGGGCACATTCAGACTGTCTGGGCAGTGACCCTTCAGCAAAGTGACTCACAGCTTAAAAGGTAGAATGCAATTTCATTATTTTTGGTGCTGTGAGTAAAAATGTGCAGAATTCAGCAAAAGGTATTCAGATGCACACTGCAAGTCAACAAAAGCTTTGTCCTCTGTCCAACCAACTGAGCTTTAACATCTTGGGTCTTTTAGACCTCTTGCCACAACTAATTTCCTGAGCCTTTGTCTTATTTCCTTGTCCAGTTGAGAGTGATTTGTTTCCATGCTCTTCCTTGTAGTGGTACAAGACAGATTTAAACTGACTAGCACCCAATCCCCTCTATTCGCAGTGTCTTTATATTCTTCAGTTCTTTTCACTCCCCATCACACTTATTTCCTTTATTTGTTATTCCTCTTTACACGGGCAGTAGTGTTTATTTTGCCTGCTTATATAACTGTTTTCCTCAGCAATGCAAACAGTACCAAGACTGTGATATTCTTCAGCAGACAGACATTTTGCCAGTCGGTATCTATAAAAACACTTTCAGTCTCTTCTTGATTTTCTGCCTCTCACTGATGATGGAATTGTTACTCTCTTTCCTTTGGTGACTCCAGTAGCTCCTTACTGTGATTTTTTGACATGATAATTAATATGCTGATAAGACACAGGGTACCATTAGCACTTTGTGTAACTATTCCTATTAGCTCTAATTCCTGATTGGCTTGAGATGGTAGCTCTCTATGGTAAAAATTTATCCAAGATTATAGCTCCAAAATCCAGAGGAAATGCAATGCTCCTATGTCAAATTCTTTCCAGTAACAGTGAGGCACTGGTGTGGTATTAGTGTGGTATTAACATGTGGAAACTGGCCTGAGTTGTCACACAGCCCCAAGTGCAGCAAGAACAGCCAGACCAGCAGTTTGACACTAATTCCCTGCGTGCATTACCCAGCACACACACAGATTAGATTCCTTTGCAGCATCTGAAGAGCAGTTCATGCCATTATCATCCACCTGATTACACTTCACTGACTGAGGAGAGAAACTGCAGTGGCATTGGAAAGACCCAAACCAAGATACCAAGTTTGCCATTCAGCCCAACACTTGTGGGTTCAAAGGTAATGTATATTGTAAATCCCTTAAGAGGAGGTACCACAGAAAGGCTTTATAGAATGTAATTTTGTAATTCTTTTTTATGCTCCCAGTCTCATTTAAAACCTTACTTCTGTAAAGCCAGGTAAGATTCTCCCATCTTAAAGTTCACCTTAGGCCTGTCTTTCCTGTGTTCCTGTATTTGTAATTGACTCTGCAGAAAATGGGGTATTTTTGCTCTGGCACTGCAAGGGCTTCTCTGGGACCATGGATTGCAAATTCTGTGCTGGAGCAGAGTAAATATTCCCTGGAGAGCATCTGCTTGAGCTCAGTGGCTAACCAAACACGTGGGGTCCCTATGTGACAGAGCAGGTGAAACAATGGCTGCCAAAAAGCAAAAATAAGAATTCAGTATTTTGAAAACTGCCAGCTTGACAGTCCTGGCACCTGAGCTACTCCAGCCATAGAATGAACAGCACATCCAGTTTCCTCCCCTCTCACTAGCACGTGCAGTTGTGAGCATTTCAAAGGCAGCACAAGCATTTCAGCCTCCTCACAGCCTCAGAGGTTTGGCCCTCTGCCCACACCATTCTCAAGACAGTCGCTATGTATCTTTGGACAGAAATGAAATGACTAATTACAAATTGCTTATCTTAGCAAGACTGCAAAATCCTTATTGTAGATTGAAGTCTTTCCATTTGCTACAGTTGCCAGCAGGGCTCTGCATTTGAGTTTTAGTTAACAATAAGGTTATTCAGTAAAAAAATACCAAACTTCTCTTTCCATTTGGTCTCAGACCTTTCTTCTGTGTGACTCCAGGCAGTAGTCTGTGTGTCACCCCAGAGTTACAAAACTCTTCTTCTTTTTGGCCTTGACATCTTGAGAAATGATAGGAGAAAAACTACAGGAACAGCATCAAGCAAACCCTCTCAGAGAGAAAAAAGAAATTGTAATGAAAAAAGAAAGAAGAGCCATGCAGAGAGCAAAGCTGACAAATCTCTTGTACAAACATATAAATAAATTAAATAGTACTAATGGATGAGTGACAGAAAGACAATAGTTTATCAGCCTCAGTTGCATCAAGAAGTACCAATTTCACACTCTGACACCTTACATTACTGAAAAGATATAGACTTGTGCATTAATCAGAAAAAAGTTAAACATAAATGTTTACCCCCATTCCCATCTGCAATTTGTTATTTAGAAAAATATAATGAGAACAGTAGACACAGGCATTAAAATAGAGATAGAATGACATCTACTGGCTGTTATGAACTGGCTGGAAATGCTAAAAATGTTTTGGATTTTTCTCCCTTTCCTTAAATATTTAAACTAAGACTCTTATTACTAGTCATAGAGTTTAGCTATTGAACAGGGAATGGAGAAGAGCTCAGTAAATTTCCCAAATAAAAGTCTTCTCTGGTCAAATTTTAACCACCTACATAGACAGCTTTAATATTAATGCTAGTGAGTAGAGAGATGCTCTGCTCCAGAACTACCAGAAACTGGGAAAAACCCCAGAAAAATTGCAATGTTGCAGAGGATGAAGGTCTCCATTGCACATTTCACAAAACTGATAAACAGAACTAAGTTTCTTATCAAAAAATTACTTAAGCAGCTGAATTTATAGCACAGCATCACTCTATAAAACGATAATCATTACCTTTTTTCCTGAATTTATTTAGTGCAATGCAATTATTGTTCATTTTTTTACTTAGAATTCTCAGCACCTCCTTTTTTAGGGATTTTATAAATTTCACATGAACAAGACATTCTATTCTGAGGGTTTTTAAACCATCCTAGAGCAATCATCAGTAGATATAAAAATCTCAGAATGTCTTGAGATTCTGCTAAAGGTCACAGAAACATCTCAGTCCTAAGAGCACTGTTCTTTGTGCTGTCCATGTCTCAGGGATCTGTGAGTGAGGCCCTTTTCCCTGTTCACAGCTCACTCTGTGGGTGATGCTGCCAGTGCAAACAAATCGATCTTGCTCACTTTCTAGCTACCACAAGATATATTTTCTCCTCCTGCAGTTTCTCCACACTAGTTAATTAAACTCCTCTCTACTCTGTATTTGGTGGCCTCCTCACCAAGAAATATCTATCTAGCCCTCACACCTCTAAAAAGAATCAGAAATTAGTCTGATATAGACACGAGCATTTGGTGATTCTTTCCTAATATATTCGGCTGGGAAAAAAGAAAAATTCTAAGGAGATCACAGTGTTATCCCAACTGATGTTTATATAGCATATATTTATACAACATACTGCAGAGAGGCAAAAGTAAGCCTCAATTCTGGCCTTGAGCCATGGCCAAAATAGACAAATATGAACAATGAGATAGCACAAAGGTGGGGGGGAAAGCTGAGGGTGAACTAAACCGAGAGCTGATATTTGCAAGAGCAGACTGGGGATTTAAGAGTATCTTTCATAAAGCTCCAATGGCTCCTCCACTGCAGGGGTGGATTCAGACTCTGCAGGAATAGCACAGCTGCACTGAGCAGTGCTCCCTCTTGCCCAGGCTTGGGCTCAGAGCAGGGGATGCTGAGCTGGGGTGTGCAGGACACTCAGGGAAGGAACATCCCCTGATGTCCCCTCCTGCAGCAGCTTCACTTTGGGCCATGGATCGGGCACACAGAGCCCTGAACCTGGAGGGAAGCTCTAGGGCTGCATGAGTTACCACTGCCAGAGCAGGACATACAGAATAATTTTCAATCATTCATGTGACTTTTAATTTCACATGCCAGTGTGTTTTGAAGTTCACAAAATGTTTCCAGGTATTCCTTTAGGGATAATGAGGATATATTTATGCTACTACCTTTTGTCCAATCCTATTATCTTAAAAAAATACATAACAATACACCAAACTGAAATTGATACATCATTCTTGAGAACTTTTTACTCCATAAGCTATCATACCAAATTTACTGAAGGGAAACATTCAGAATTCATACTGACATCATATCCAAATTTGAAGAAAAAAACCCCAAAGATATTACCTTGGATTGTTCCAATGCATCCATAGAAAGAAACATGGTATCATAGTATTTCATGCTCATACATTTTAACCACAAAATACTCCAATATGAGTTATTCATTAAAGCTACCACTGCAGATTCCAACAGTTAGCCCACTTGGGAAGCTCTAGTTCAAACAACAAGAGAGCAGCAGGTTGCTTTAACTCAACTTGTTCATCAAACAATTCCCACAGGAAACAGCATGAAATATCTGTACTTCCTAGGGAGCAGAATCTGTCATTTCACCCAGCTCAGAATGTTACAAAAGTCACCTAATCTTTTCCTTAGAAAACCCACAAAATAGTCCTATGAACCCTCTCTTGGAGAGCCTCTTTCTCTCCATCAAGTTCAAAAAGAATCTAGCTAAGACAGAGATATCTGTATTGCAGAACTCTGAAGCTGGAGGAGATTCAATCTCAGCCTGTAGATAAGAAGCAATATTCTCCTTGCTCTCAAGCTCCCAGCAGTCTGCAGGACTGAATTTTGCTCTGTTACTTCACTGCTCAGAGGGGCTGGAGGGCTTCAAGTGCAGCCTCCTGTGTTCTGTGCTGAGCTGTGCTTTCTCCAGGCTCTGGGAATTTCAGCTTCCAGGTGCAACTGAGGCTTCAGGTCTGCACCGCTGAAATGTGTCATACATGGAGCAACCTCCAGTCCCAGCAAAAGGAGCAGTCATTCAGTTTGTATCACAACTATTTGCTTTTGGGGAGTAGAACTTGCTGAAATTCTGTATTAGAGCTTTTCCCACTTTTAAATGTTTATTTTCTATTTCTACATATACATATTTCATGGCCCTGATTTGGTATCCGCATTTACAGACAACTCTCCAAGTTGTGTATTAAACTGAAAAGGAAAAATTTTTCTCCTGTGATCTTGTTTGAGATCTTCATAAAATTCTTATTGCATAGCTGTCTTTTTTCCCAACATCTTCATTCACAAGCCCATGTAAAAACATAGAGCTTTTATTATGTAAATAAAGCCTACAAGAAGAAAATGAGGAGGGCTGAAGCTATGTCTGACTTCACACATCACAATGATTGATTTCTGCTATCATTAAATAGCTATTTCTAATGTGTATTTTGCAATGGAGATAGAAAATAGAATGGTAAAAATGCAATAGGCTTATAGCAAACTAATGTGACATAATATGGTGTTTCTTTCATTTTTAATGAATTGATGTAATTATAACTTACTAATTTCTAGTTCCAAATAGATATTTCTGATGCTGTTATGGAAACACAGTAATAATAAAGACCAGATTTATCCAAAAGTTACCTTATGCTTTATATTTCATAAAATCACCTCTTCCAGTAGCCTGCCTACCATTTTCTCACAAAATTGCATTCTATATTCTGAAAACCACTTGATGTTTTAGAATAACTCCCATGTGATCATTCACTGACTGTTACAATAAAATTGTCATGAAAAGTTTCATCTGGTTAAAGGTCAGAATATTTTAATGGTTTGGCTATTTAATGGGCTTCAGGCAGGCATAATTATTTTATATAGAACTGCATAAAAATCTAAAAAAAAGCTTGTTATTTCAGTGAATCCATGCTGCCTTCTCTAAGAGTGCACTGATGAATGTTCAAGTCCCTTTTCAGCCCTAAATAAACCAGAGATTTTCCTCTCAGCTTAAGTCATAAATACAAACAAAATCCCTGTGTTAGAGCTGGGCCATTGCTTGGCTACATTTACAAGTGTGAACTGCTCTAGTGCAACAAAGACCAAACTCTGGTTATACCATTTCTGTGAATGGTTACATGACCATCTCTGTCAATCACCAATGAGTGAGACTGAACCACCCTTCTCCTGTGGACTGTCTGTGGCCTTTGTCCTACCATGCTTTTATTCTTTAGCACTGGATAAATATAAAAAAAATAATAAAAAAATTAAAATCAGTTCTTACCTTGACTGGCCAAGACATTCTGAGTGGGTTTCCAGAGGTCATTTCAATCCATAGCACAATGGCTGCAGCCAGCACCATGACATTAGTTCTCAGCTTGGCTTTTAGAAATATCTGCAACATAAAGCACAATAAAATAACCTAATTTCCTATGATTCAGGTATCAAAATATATGAGTAACATGTTTATAATGCTTTTTTCATTAAAATTGTACATTTCAAACATAATTTTCCACTTGATTTATATCTGCTTGTTCTTTTCCAGTTTAGAGATGACTTTCAAAGGTCTCTTCCAACCCAAATTATTGAAAAATTGTATGACAACTGCCTTGAATGATTTGCTAAGACAAATTGCTTTATAGAAATGACATCCTAAAGTAAAAGATTAAATTCAATTATATTAGAAAGTTCAGGACATTATGAAGGAAAAATACAGGCTTTCTCAGTGGACTCTTCATCAGTAATTTTTCATTACATGATTTTCAATAAGGAAACAACATGAAGTCAATTCCTAATACATGTACTTTGTTGTACTCAGACGAAGACAATCAGATTTTTATGGTTTTAAGAGCCAAGGTCAGACTAACAGTGTTATATTAACCCTTGCAGTTTAGAGCACCGTAGGGCTTCCTGCAGTTTTTAAGAAATAAATGAAAAATCATGCCAGTTTAGCTAACTTTGATTTCCAGTGTGTAAAAAGCATGCAGGTCTCAGAATGAACTGAAGCCATGACACCACAAGATTGGGGGATATTTTTGAGATTCTTTTCTGCTGAATACAGCAAAGCTTTCTGCAGACTCCCTCAGTGTCTCCACAAATGGGAATTCTTTACCACTACATTCATCTACCAGCCCTTCTAAAACCCTCATTACTCCTTTTAGAAGATCATTGGAGCTCTCTACACTTCAGCAGCCCTTTTTAAGACCTATTCCACAATTAGTATGCATCTCTGATCTCATCACATACTCCAGAGAAGCAAAGTTTCTCAAGCACAGTGAATACTTGACATTGGCTCTCTGACAGGTGAAAAAACAAACCTGTGAGATTATTTCTGCTTAGAGCAAACTTTGCAACTTACATATTTCTGCACTTAGTTTTATCAGTTTTAACAAATGCATTATATCTTTCTCTTTCTACTTTAAATTAAGAAATGCTTTGATCATTACAATTTTAGACTGAAAAAGAAAATGCTTGCAGAATAAATCATTGTTCCATAACGATGGCTAACCAACCCTGCAGCAGCCAAAGGGAGACTCATCAGTACTGTTCATAAACATTGATACAGACAGAATGAAATTATTATCATTGTGGTCTTTATTGATTATTATATCACACAATGTGACTTCAAGTGTGACACAAAATACCCTGAAAAGTATTTCACCTCCAAGTGTTTATGTCAATAGCTAGGAGAAAAATTCTTTTTCTTGACCTTTCACCACAGGCAAATCTTCCACATATTACATATTGATTTTGTGTATTTCAGAACATCTTGAAAGATGAAAGCTTAAATGAGTTGTGATCAAAGGTTGCTTTCTTTTGATAAAAAAGGATTAGCTAAAAAAACTTCTATTAAAAAAATAAAATCATCTAAAAGAAGGGGCCATCCTACAATAGCATACACAATTCATAAACACAATACAAAATGTGCATGAAACATGGGAAAAGTTACCAGACATATCCCAGATGTAGAACTGCCCATTTTACTGCTTCTGCTTCATTAGTGTAGTAATAAAATGAGAGGGGAAACATTTTTACAGCATGCAAAGGGCACCTTTGCCACAAAGGGCACACTCTTGCATGCTGGATATCCAGGTTTTGTCTTACTGCATCAGTGGGTCAAACCTGCCCAAAAGCACATTTAATTTTAGTAACATCACCTCATTTTATGTAATGGGAGTGAAGTTTAATTTGTTCTTCTTCTCCAGGAGCCTTTTGTAGCTATTGAACTACTCCTTTGTCTGGGTTGTACATGCAAACTGATAATCTATTTGGCATCACAAGAAATGTAGGTTTATACTCTTGAAAGTAAAACAAGGAAAGGCAACATACACACATTACACATTTAAAAGAATAAAAATCAGGAAAGTAATTTCTGATAGGACCTCCAGAAAACTGAATATAATTTCATTGAGTGTCCTAGTTTCCTCCAGCCAGGACAATCCTTCCATCCCTCAGCTTCCAGGTCTTTATCGAACCCATAATGATGAAACTTTCATCTCCTTTCCTGCAGAAAACTTTTTTTAATTTTTTCTGCTTAATTTATCATCCACCATGAGTCTTGTAAAAAGATGGTACTTGAAAACCTACAGAGAAAACATTGGTCTCAGTTTCTGTGGTCCAGACTTCATTACATCTGAAATTTCCTTCCTCTGAAGATCCCAGATTAGGTAACTTCCAAAACCACAAATTATGCTTTAGAATTTTAAAAGTTTTTGTCAAGAAGTTAGTGTTGTGCTCTTTAGATATTGTGGGAGTGTACTGAAAACACCTCCTCTGCTCAGACATTCCCATTGCTCAAAGAGAAGTTCCCATCACCAGCATCTCTGGTGATCTCCCACCAGCTGTTCTGGTTACTGGGTTTGTGCCATCTCTAATGTAACAGATTATCTATTTTTATTTTTTTAATAAAAACTGGCCATGTGGATGAAGCAAGAAATTGGGATTGTCCTATGAACTAAGTTTTGCCTGAGCTCCAGCCAAGAGAAAAATCAAAAGGGAAACAGTGAAACAACTAAGTCTTTCTTGAGCAATATTTTGCGCAAGTGCCATCAAAATTTTCATTTTCACCTACCACAAGTGGAAATTCCAAAACAAGTCAAGATGAACTGCTATGAGAAAGAAGGGCATTTAAAAATTCTGAATTTTTAGAGTCTGAGACACTTTTGTCCTCCTTGGATAGTAAACTTGCAACTGTAATTTTCAGTGAGGATGCCAAGAAAACACCTGCCAGACCTCTCCTCTTTTTGAGGACCATAAAAATGCAGTGCTTGGTAACTCCATTGCTGAAAGTGATTTCATCCCAGCTCCTGCTGCAGAGTGCTCAGTGCTGAGCTGTTGCCATTGGAAGCACAGTCTAGACAAAGATAAAATTAGAAGCAAGCACTGTCTTTTTTGGAAAGCACAAAACAGCATCTAATCTCATCTCATCAGACTTGTTCTGTCTTGTCTACATTATCTAGTGACACTATAAAATGGTGGACAGGACCTTCTTTGCTTGAATTGAGGAGCAATCTAGTAAGAGCAGTCCCAAAAACAGATATGATGAAACACTTATCAGAAGAAAAAGAAAAATCTGACAAGCACAGTATTCATCACTATTCTGCAAAATCTTATCATTTTCCCTAGCAGTGTAGTATACACGTCAGATTTAGCAACAATAATTATTAACTGAGCTGACTCCAGGGGAAAATAAAAAAAACATGCAATGCTCCTGTACTTCAGAGACAAGCAGTAACCCGTGTATGTCACAGCTACATTTCAGTTTGACATGTATTTTATTCACTTTCTGCACGGCTTTGACCCCAACATTTTTCAGGATCCAGTTTAAAAATGCAGGATTAAATTAGATTTTTTCCCCTTGATTTTGGATAATGGCGAATTACTCACCACATCCTTAAGTAGGTTGTTCCCATGGCTAAGTTAACTGCAGACAGAGCTATGAATGTGTTTCTGGATTTCATTCCCAGTATGTCTGTTGTCACATTGATTGCCAGAACATTTTATGATCATTTTCTCAACTAGATTGAAAAGCCATCAACTACTAGAATATTATTCCCCTTGTATGTGTTATCCTTAACTAAAATTCATTTTCACTTGGCTATGCAAATAAACTCATTTCATTAAATCTTTCACAAGTCAGTTATTTTTTCATTTGCTTCTCCTGAATCACTCCTAATCACTTTGTGTGCTATTTGTAGGGAAGCAAAAATGTGAGCAGCATTGCCCTGTAAGGACAGAGGCTGTAAGGACACAGCCTTCACCAGGTAACTGTGGGCATTCACACCCAGCACTCTCATCTGTCAGCTATGTTTGTCCAACCCCACCTTTGCATTATTAAGATAAACTTGACAGCACACAGGTACAACGTCAGTGACTGACAAAGCTTTGTAATAATGGCCAATGCTCAGAGCACAGAAAAAAAAAACAATCACTCAGTTCACTTCCAAACCTTCCTGGTGTAAGTCTATTGATTTCAGATGAGTTCATCCTTATTTATACCACAGAAATATCAGAAACAACACATATACCAAATGTTTGTCCCAGAATACACCATATTTATCCATTAGGAAAGTTGTGGGAGACTCTAATTTCCAGCTGTACAATCCCACCACCATGCCCATGCTTCCAAGCATTGGTGATATGCATTTTTAGCCTCCATTTGTCACCAAAGTAAACATGCATTCATTTAAAAATAACATTGAGATTAAGCTAGCTTAAACTGCATTCCTTTCTCATCCACTAGATTCTGATGATATTTTCCAGTTGTATGGAAAGAGTTTGTTGGTCAGACAGGATTTCTCTGAACTCTGAAGATCTCAGATTAGATAACTTTCAAAACTCCAAGCTGTGTTTTACACAACGTGCATGCTTTTACATATTAGCCATTATATTTGGATTAAACATGCAAAAAGTTGAAGATCTGCAGTGTTTTCCAAGCAACTTCCATGCAGCTTGAATATGCTCAGCTGGAGAGATGCAGACAGATTGTATTACCAAAACAAATAGTGTTGTTTAAGGCACAGAAATACAGCAGTAAGAGAAACTTCAACTGTTTCAGGTCTGTGCTGCTCAAGAACACTGTTCTAATTTAAACTTGATGAGACTCAAAAAGCGGCCCAAAAGAAGAAATGGTAACAGTATAGTTAAAGATACAAGGACTTGAATAGTTCAAAGCAACACCCAATTATAAGGTAATTATTTCCATTACAGTGAAGCTAGTTCAGAGATGATGTAAGAAATTGGAAAGTGCCTGTGATTTAGCTTTGTTTTTTCTCGTTTTCCTAAGAAAGCAAACAGTATATGTCACACTCCCTGTTTGCCCATCTTCGTTTGTCAGTCCTTCATTCTCCCTGCAATCACTTGTCAATTCACTGGACCATTTTAACCAAATTTGATGAGGTTAAGGTTTCACAAATTTAACTTTCAACTTTGTGAACTCTAATGACTGACTAGAGAACTGCATCCAATTAGTGCTCTGACAGAGGAGAGCAGGGAGAATTCAAATTTTAGCTGCTCTGCTCATTTCACTCATCAGCTAAAGGGCAATAATCAGATGATCAGTCAACCATGAGTAGTTCCAAAGCTACCACGGCATGTGCTGCTTGTTGACAGCCAAAAGCACAAAAAAAGGCATTTAGGGGATTAGTGAGAGACCAGACAGATTTTAAGGGAGGTTGCAAGATATAAAACTGTAGGCAACCAATCATTAATCCTTATGGAAGGATTTTCAACTTATTTTTAGTTGTTTGATTGTTAGTGGTTTTGGGTGTTTTGATTTTTTCTAATAAGTATCTACAATCTGGAAAAACAAATCACAAAATAATTTCTTATCCACGTATAGATTTTCTTCCTGTTTCTTTCCCACTTAAGGAAATCTATGGGTCAGTTGCCACTTTTTAGGAAGATTAAATGCAGTGATTTTTGGCTGCCTTTAATGCATTTGTTTGGACACACTAGTCCAGTTCACCAGGCAAAACAACAATCATACACTCACACAGGTAACTCTCAGTTAACAGCAGCCACCTCTCCATAAGACTGCCCTTTTCAGACATTCTGGGTGGGCTTTTTTCTTGACTTTTGTAAAAATAGGTACCATTATTCTGTTTGTGACCCTTTTTTGTTCCATCTTACATAAATAATAGAACATAAATGCTTCCTATTAAAAACTGTTTTTTTCCTCTCAAGAAATACATAACTGTCACCAAATTGGATAAACAGAAGTGGTCATCATCTTTTGCAATGTGTTAAATCAGAGCTGTTCTTTGCCCTGGCTTTAAACAAAACTCAGAGAACGGTCTATTTCCAGACTCTATTCCAGATTCTTTTCCTCTATTATAGGAAAAACTTATCTAAGGAAGAAAACCAAAACCAAAAAAGTCAGTGTTACATGATGCTGTTCTTGTTTTTGTTCATATTTCAAATGAAAAAAAGGCCTTTATGATTCCCTTTCCATTCTCCTCTCTAATAATTTTGGAATTCATTGGCATTTGATAGAGCCCAAAAACACCAAAGAAAATTGGTTTCCTCTGATAATCAATTGCCACGAATAGAGGAGAAAGCAAAACTGGTGCTCTGAAGGAAGGAAGGTTGGGAAAACTCATCAGCTGCAGTTTGACAGAATCCAGATAACCACTCAGGAGGCACAGATACAGACTGAGAGAACACTGGAGACACAGCCATATGCTTTATGGAATGAAAAGGAAAAATTCTATCTCTCAAAAATTAAAGTTCTTCAAAAAAATCAACAAACAGGAATGAATAAAGAAGGGAGATGCAAGTTTCTGCAGCACAGCTCTGCAGGATGTTAAGTAGCCCTAAGATAAGACACAAGGTATTTACCCTGTATATAAACAGACTGGAAACAGAAGTAAACACTTTTTGCAGCACAGAGAAGTCACCAGTGAAGTTTCACAATTTAAATTGAAACCACACTGTTTCTGCACACTGGCAAAGAGAGGGGTGACTCTGGCCAGCTGCCCCTGGCCACTCATCACTGCCCCTCCTCAACAGGACAGAGGGAGCAAAAATGAAAAATCTTGTGGGCCAAAACAAAGGCAGGGAGGTCACTTAGCAATTGCCAAAAAAATTCAATTTCGGGAATACTGATTTAATGCACTGGCAATTAAAGGAAATTTTTAAAAAACACAGCAAATGTCACATATTTAATGATCCAGACTGTCCATACTCTTGCATGAACAAGAGTTTTGAATTTCTGGTCACAAAGACATCAGCTGACAAAAGCATTAGCTGACTGCCCAAAAAACTCAGTGAGCAGGGAGGATTAGGAAGGAATACAAAACCAAGACATCTCATGCCATGACATAACTCCAGGGTGTGACATGGAAAAAGGCAAAGGACAGTCAGCCCAAACAAATAGGGAGAACCACAGAGAGACGTGAGCCACGATTTCCCTGAGCAGCAATCACTGAGATGTCACTGGCTGGGTGAGGGCAGCACCAGGCAGGTGGCACAGGACAGAAAGGCGGTGGCTGCTTTGTACAGGGCACTCAGGGTGTGAAACCTCCTCCAGAGCCCTCCAAGGGCTCACACAGGCCCAGGAGGAGACAGAGTGAATCAATGAAGGCAAACACATCCAACTTCAAACTACACAGCCACTCTCTCTGAGCTACAGAGGGCTCAGTTCCCATTCTGTACCTCAGATATTTGGGTTTGGTCACTGTCACAGACAGGGTACTGGACCCAATAAACCTGGGGCTGGAGCACACAGGACAAATTTTCTAACTTTAATGTGTGTTCCTGTTCCTGTTCTCCAGACCTGGGTGAACTGAGACCATTAATTATCCTTTTTTCCTTTGCTTTGTTTGTCCAGTCCTACACACATTATCATGCCTGAACTGTCTTAATTCCCACAAAATCTCCTATCTTATTATCTTCTACAGAACAGAACTAAATTAACAGGGAAAACACAGAAAATGACATCTGCACTCTCATTACTGTTGCTAGCTATAGATGTCACTTATTTCAGGTTTGTTCAAAGGATGCATTTGCTCTTTGTAGGTTTTTCAGAGAAATTAGAAAAAGAATAATCTTTCTATCCAGATGGTGATGACAGTAGAACAATTTAGCATCATATCTTTCTGTTTCTCCAGGAGATTATGTGATTTTATACAACAACATATTTGGAAGAAGCTTAACCACAGGTAATTCTTAGCTGAAACACAATAAAAACAGATGTGCTTTCAGCCAAGTACACAGAAACACCATAAAGTGCACTTTGAAATCTTAGAGTTTACCAATAGCAATTGGGAAAGAGTTGAAATTTTGTACATTCATGCAAACTCAAACAAGGGCCACAGAAATGGACCAGAAATAAAGAGGTAACAAACACGCAAGTTTTCCATACAAATAAATAAGACAGAAACGTGACTAATTTTCTGGAAAGCCATAATTGCCTTAGCAGCAGTTCTGCACATTTCTGCATCTTTCAGTATAAGAATCACTTAAAACTTACATCACAGTACTTATGTAATGATATAGACTCTGAGTGTATATTTATATTATCTCCTTTAGACATCACATGTACATCTATTTTCAGTGATTTCATCAGAATTTTGACTGCAACCACACAAATTGTTTATGCCATGCAGATCTGAATTCATCCTAAAGAAAAAAAATTGCCTCCTGAGCCGTATTCTTGCTCTCAATTTGTAGTTTCTAATATAGCTAGATAATAGCTAGTTTTAAAAACGAATGTAAACATTTTGCAAACAAACTGTATATTATCATCTTTAACAACTCACATAGGGTTGGGAGAGCAAAAAAAGAAATCTATTTTTATTCAGTTCATGTAGTCAGCAGCAGAAAACTACATGGCTGTATTCAAGGAAGTTCCTGCAAGTTCACATAGTGCTTTAATGGAATATTCCACAGCATATAGGCTCAGTGACATGTTTCAGCAGACACTTGGACCCACTGTAACCACCTAGAAAAATTATCCAAGAAGAGCAGTTGAATTCTGCACAGTTGTAACATCATGCAACTCATATCCTCTTTTTTTCTCATTAACGTAGCTCTGACGAGCTGAGGATTCAACTTGGGCTGTGAGTTAATAAATATTTGATTCAACCTTATGCACCTTCAGATAGAAAGACAGGAATTATGAGTGTAACTTGTTTAAACTAGCTAAGGTTAAAAAAAAAAAAATCCAACAGCCCTCATTTCCTTTTCCTCTAAGTCTTCTATTTTGTTAATCCTAACAAAAACAAAGATGTCAATCAGTAGCAAAATAAAAAAAAACCAACCAAACAAACAAAAGCCGCAACAAACCATGAGATACTGGGAGTTTCTATTTCTGTCAGAACACTGCAGAAGTGGCATCCATATTTACTGTTACCTATTTAAGCTTTCCAGACTAGTCAGCACAGCTCCATTTTGACATGAGTGGGCTTTTTTCCATGACAAATGTACCCACATTCAGCATCTTCCCCATGTAACCTGTCTTGTTGTAAAGAATTGCTGAACTAAGCTCGTACGTTCAGAACACATAAAAAAGCCAATTGAAAAAAGAAAACCACAAATGAGAAGTGTGAGAAAAAAGATCATAAATAATGAAGTAGATTTCTTTACTTAAGAAGTCATTCTCGTCCATAATACTCCACTCATAAAAACCAGGATTTAAAACACTACTAGTGACACTGTTAATGGATAAGGATAAAAATGTTATATCCACAGCACTCCTTTTACTGTGACTCGGGTTTATTGAGAAATAAAAAGTCTAATACTCTCTTTCATTAACTCCTTTCTGTATCACATTTTTAAATACTGTTCAAAATGAAAACTGTAATTCTCATGACCAAAGTGACACTTTGCTGCATTCAGCAGCTGAAGACAGACATTTTACAGGATTTTGAATACTGTAGAGTGCTATGGCAAAGAGAAGCACGAGCTTGGTGCATGCACTGCTCGGGGTTACTGCCTGAAAACAAGAGATCTGTGCTTATCTGAGCATCAGGACAGCGGGCAGCAGTAATAAGGTACAAGATGTTATCCTGAAGGGAGTGATCAAAACATCACTGTTCAGGGGCAGTGTAATTCCTTGTGACATCTGTGCTAAAATTACATTTCCATGCTACAATATACACTGGATCTGATTTAATACTTTCAAATGCATTTCACATAAGAGCAGCTCAAAGTCTCAGAGAGACAATTTTGCCTGGCGCTGCCAAGGTCCCTCTTTGAGGAACCAGAGCAACTGGGAGAATGATTCCCTTCATTAAGTTCTGCTCTATTTCCTTAGAAAAGCTAAATGCCAACAACAAAAATAGTGGCATATGGTAACAACATTTTAATCTGCATATTTTTGTTCTTTGCTCTTGGTCTCTTGCTTTCAATTTTATTATCTACGTACTCCCAGTGTAGAGTGATTCATCAGTGCTGTTCTAAAATGGTGAAGTGGCACTAAGAGTTACCCAAGATTAAATCAGAACAGCTTCTCATCCATTTCTTTGTTACCTCCTCTTGCCAGCAGTGCAGTTAGACAGACATAAAAATATATATGGAAACCAAAATAAAAACCACTTATCAAAATATTAAACCACAGAATGTCAGCTGACAAGAGAAACCATGAAATCCAACCCATGCTGCATTATTCATCAATTTCCAAATGCATGTACCCAGCCATCATTGAAATACTTCTACAGTAAAACTTACAATTCTTTCGACAACACAAATCCAAGAGACAATGTCACAGCTCATGTCGTAGTTGGGATGGTCACGAGATACAGAGGGCCACCACACAATTTCAGAAAGCTTCAACCCATACAGAGTAACAGCTGACCATTTCAGAAGGCTGCAAGCATCTGCCCTCCTTGTTCTCCAGCCCAACCCTTTATCCCCTCCTGTTGGTGCCCTGCCCCTGTGTGCCCTCTGCTCCCTTTGGTGGGTGCTCGGTGCCCCTGGGCACTCCCTGGCTCATTGCTGTCAGTGCTGCTCACAGCTGTGCCCATGGGGATGGGGCTGGGCCAGCCCCACTCCAATCACCACAAACTCTGTGCCTGCAGGACAAAACCTCGCTGGGAACAGAAGGGAAGCACTGATTCACTCTCAGGCTGGTGGCTGCTCCTTGGCTCTGCACTGTTCCCCACTGCACAGGGTCACTGCCCATGCACCAGGGAGAAGCCATTAGCAATGAATTTCAGATTTAAGGATGCTTCAAATACCATCCACACTTAAACACAGAAATGCTGTAAAACCAGTCAGTTCTCCAGCTTAGCCACAGCCTAAAACAAGGCCATTTTACCACTTTTCCTGTTGAGAGCACAAAAATTTCCTTCATCATGTTTGCTAAGGCTTTATTTGAACTTTAAAAAAATCAGGAAGTTGTCCACAAACATAGTTTTTCTCCTAAAGGAAAAAATATTTTTCTGTTAAATAGTTTTATGTTTTCAAGTCCATTTCAACAATAGATATATCAGCTGATGATGAAAATACAAAATAAAATTCTCATTTTGACCACGCTGGCAGAACACAAGGAAAGCAGAGTCAGTTATGCAGAGGGGACATTCTCAGGCAGTACATGGAAGGTGTCAGAGTAGTGAGAATGGCTCCAAATGGTGCTAACCCTAAACACACCCTTCTGAGGCACCTGGCATCCAGCACTCTCTGTGCCCTTATCAGTACAGAAACAGCAACAGCAGCCACAGTTAGAGGTGCTTCAACAAGGAGCTTTTTGCATCCTCAAGGTCCATCTTTATAGCTGCTAAAACAGAGCAGTAAACAGAATTATTAGCTTATAAAATAAGCATATGACATAAAGCCAAGCATGTGAAAAGTACACATATGAGCAAGAAAAGTAACAATACCAAAGATACTGAAAAATGTAACCTAATTTTCATGTATTTCCAATCAGCCTAGCTAGTAGTTTCTTGCATTTCCTCTCTAAGTAATTAGTGTCCTATAGGGATCTGTTTCACTGCAAAAAAATTGAATAAACCTTGAAAAGATTAAATGTAATTATCATTATTTCCATTTCTGGGGCAAGGCCTTTTCATAAATAATTATGTCACAGTGTAAAACTGGAGGCTTTATACAGTTGCCCTATCATTCATAATAATGAGTGGGATAATAAGCCACAAGCCAAATCTTCACATTCTCATTAGATAGAGAAGATTAATTAGGACTTTAACCAGAAATGCCACTAACCATGATGCTTACTTAGGTAATTAAGGCACTGAGGATATTGAGGCTTATGTTGTCTTCCAAATCTGCAAATAGCATGATGCTGACAAATTTATATTGCATAAAACCATATGGTCTTCAAATAAAGTTAGAAGAATTTATTTGCATGCATCAGGCCTTCATAATAAAATCACTTTAGTGTCAAACAACCAGATTTTCTTCTCACTCTGTTCTCAACTAATGTTGCGGAATTCAAGGTGGTACCTTCAATGTAAAACTACCGTGGCCAAGACCTCTGACAACGTGGCAAAGACCATTTCCACACCAAAGCAGAAATACTTGTGCCCTCAGCTGGGTGAGGTCCATGAATTGACTCCCTGCCCAGATGCTGACTCAGAGCAGCCAATGACATCAACTCCCATCTCCTATTCATTAAATTTTCAGAAGGACCAATTTCGGATGGAATGGTCTTTTCCTGTATTTTATCCTTGAAGGAGTTGCCTGCAAATACCTGACAGCCTGGTTTTGCCATATCTCCCTTTGGACAGCTACTTTTTGTTCTAGCCTCCACACAAGCAATGCACACTCCAGGCTGAACAGCTGGTGTGTTGGAAATATCACTTACCATACCGACAAAATGACACAATCTCCCATTTCTTCATCCTCCTTTGTCCACCTGCTGACTCTCCTCATCTTTTTAATCCCAAAGGCTATATGAAATGTCTCCTGTTCTAATTCTGTATAAAATATAGGCCATGCCTATAGCCCATGGGTACTGCTCATATGCAAATAATGTACATTAGTAATAACAAAGTCATGGCTGAGGTCAAATCTCTTTGGGTATCTTAAGAATATTTCACTGATGTGGGAAGATAAATATTTATGACCACACTGAAGAACAAAAAGAGAAGGAACTGTTCTGTATCTATTGGTTCACAAGAACAAGTAGTAGTTCAGGAATCTATATTCAACAACCCCTACTAAAACACTCCTAGTTTCAGCTTAATGACTGTTTAGAAGTTGAAAAGCTTATCAAGAAAAAGTCTTCCCAAAGAAAGTCTTTTTTTTAAAGATTATTCTGTTTATTCTCCAAACATGTTCTTTCCTCAGACTAAGACACTTGTGAAAAACACAATTTAAAAAACCCCAAGCAATTAAACATCCCTTTTGGTAGGCAAACTCCCCATTATCACAATATTCTCAATAGACATTAGTGAGCACATTAAGAGCTCTATACAGAACAAGGATCAACATGAAAAAAGGATATCTTAGAAGATTCTTTAAGCACTTTAAACTTCAGTTTTACTTTTCATTCTGGATGGTTTGGCCAATCTTGCTGAAATGCAAGCAGCACTCCAAAAGGTACTGTCATTTTTTTTTGTTTGTTTTAAATGTATTGAAAAAACACTACATCAGCCAAAATATACAGCCAAAAAATTGGAAAAAATGAAAAGAAACCCAAATCTCTTCCTGGTTGAAAATATGGAAGGTTCTTAACCATGAGACACAAATAAACTGCAATTGCCTCTTTCTAAACAGCACACGAAATTATATTTCATGAGATGTAACAAAAAGGTTTTAGAACTATTCCCCATTTGTGTTCAAGGTAAGATTCCCCAAGAGTGAAAATGGTCTTGTGTGATTTATTCTAGCAGAGGAGAATATTGCTAACATTCTTTTCCAAGCTGTGTCTGGGAACTTCTTTTCCTTTAAAAGATAACTTTTTTTGACAACCCCATGCTCTGCAAGAGCAGTGGAGGTGAAGAGGCTCTGTCTCTGAGGAGAGAGCAACTCTCAAATTCTGTCCTTCCTTTCACGACTGAATTAACGTTTCCAAGAGAGATAATGATTTAAATAAACCAATTTCTTGGTACAGAAGTTCCATGTAGTCTGAAGCAAAGTTCTCTGCAGCTGTGGCAGCCACGCTCTCTGCAGAAACTCATCCATGTGTAGGCCCAGAGTAAGGATTGGAGCAAAGAAAGATCACAAGTAAATGCGAGCAGAGCAAGAAGAGGAATCAGACAAAAACTAAAACAAATTGATCTGTATTGGTCACAAAAGCTGATACAGGACATTCTCTTCCTAAGAGAATTCTCTTCCTCAAATCTGAGTTTGGCAGGACTTCAGTAAGGGTGCTGAACTGAGAAAAAATTGTAGACTAGACCCTCCAGTTTTCCAAGGAATTGAATCCCTTTGTAGGATCCAGCTGGGATCCTCACACCATGGGTATTTTTGTTTCTGATTGATCACTTGACTTAATCCCTTTACACTTGCTTTAATCTCTAGTCCTTCTTTGAACAGAATTATCTAGGTGGGTTCTCTCTCTCTCCTCTTTACATTGCCATGTTATTAGCTTTTAGCCGGACATAATTTCTGCTTTAAAATGTGTAATAACAGTGGGCATTCCAGAAAGGCATAGGAAACCAATAAACCAAATTTTCAGGCAGGAAAGATTAAGGGGAAGACAATTAACGATCAGTTACTGTCTTGTAAATTCTATTTCCTGGATAAGAGTCAACAGGAACTGGATATTCTTGTGACTTCCAAACTAAATTCAGGGTAGCACCCTCCTGCTCAGGACACAGGGATCAATAGTTCTGGCTTTGTCACTGTGCTGTGAACACAGCTTTATTCAGCAGCAGCTCAACAAGTTCACTGATGGGAAAAAGATAATTTAAAAATTATGAAATCTGCAGTCCCAATAACCTCAAAGCAACAAATGTAATTTTGTTGGTTTTTTTAAAAAGGATTCGTAGATTTAATAATGTTGTCCACTAATGTTGCCTTGTTCACTCTGCTATGCCTTGTAGTTCAGTAAACTGGCACCAATGTCATATCTTAAGTCTATTTCACATGCTGTTAGGCATAATAATGCATATGGTATGCTCCATTTAAACAATCAGATACACCTATTACTAGTCATTTGTTTTGCTTTTTGTTATTGATTGCTTCCTATTTCACTGGATGAGATAAATTAATCCTGCTGACAACTTTCTTGCAAGATCATCAATTAGAAATTTTCAGTCAAGCAGCACATATTAGATGCTTTTTACTGGAAGAACACTTCCAGTAAAATGATTTGTTATTCTCTAAAAAGTCCACCCTGTGTCATAATTCTCAGACAGAGTTGTGCTAAGCTCAGAGAAGTTAGAGATGAATGTCCTAAAGCAGTAAGAGAACCCTTCCTGCTCTCTAGTGCATTTCACATGCTTCCTTGACATTTATATCAGCTCTAGGCTCTTTACCTACTTCGTTATTTTTTTGCCTTTCTTCTTAGTCCAGTCACCATTACAGAATTTTAGAAGAGGTGGATGTTAAGACCTTATGCTTTCATTAATGCATGAGCATTAATTAGCCTCACACTACAAAACACTAACTACAATCTTGAAAAACAGAAAGTGGTCCTTGTCTGTAGTCCCATCATGTGTAAGGCTTTCTAAATTTCTGTTTCATTAAAAGCAGAGTTTGGTTTCAACCACTGCACTGGAGAGACACTATTGAAATATGACTAAACATCTGACTCCTATTTTGCTCACATGAGAACAGCACTCAGGAAGCCAGCACTTGCTGTCTGCCTCCCATGGATTAATAAATCCTCCAGAGAGCCCAAACAACAAACTCCCAGCCAAAACTGAGTAATAGTGGCAAAATCCAAATCCAGCACTGTGCCATGCTGCTGATGGTGGAGTCAGTGTGCCAATGAACAGCTACTCCTCATTAAAGGAGAAGGAAAGGACCCACACTTTCTTAAATCTGCACATGTATATGCAAACCTGCAAGAATATAACTTTGGGAGTTCTGGTTGCAACAAAAAATATTCTTTCTACCTCTCAATAAATAACAAAGATACACTATTTCAGAAAAATGCTTAACTCTGTCAATAGTCCATGTCATAAGTCCATAAAATCTTTCATCTACTATAAACTTGTTTAATAATCTTGTCATCTACTTCACTGCTTATTAATTGAATGGAAACGTCTCTGAGCCACAGGGCACATGAGATATCAGATTTCTGCATGCATTATGCATATGCAGAAGCAGCTGAGAGCTGTAAATTTTCCTATTAGGGGACTCTAATGGGCTATTTAAAGAGAAGCAGTTAGGGCTGACTCTTGTAAAATGGAATTACAGCTACCTTAAAAAGGGTTCCACGCATTATGGTATGCCAGCCCAGCTTCCAAAGTGCCATTCTTTAAACCTACATTACCAGAATTCCTAATGTAGAGTGATATGAAAGCAAATTACATTTACATGTGGACTCACAGATTTATTTTGTTTTCAAGGTGTTGAAAAAAACAAAATAGAGAGCAACAGAATATATTTTGGGTTTGCATTTCCTTTTTAGTTCAGATCAAATTTCAAAGGTCACAAAGGAATGAAAAGAGACAGAATAAAAGTGAGGAGAATGAGGAAGATGAATCAGTTGAAAAGATGAGTAAAGCTTTTCATTTTGAAAGCATTGAATCAAAACCATATATAATAGCCCTATTGATAGAGTATCACATTGGGAGAACAGTAACAGAGACAACATCAATGAAAATATATAGTAGCTCAAATCCAAAGTGTCTATTAAATTATTCAAAAACCCCTTATTCACCGAGGGTGGACAGACCTCATACAGCCAAAATGCCATATCTGTAATCACCCCAAGCAGATTGTCTTTTAACAAGAATATTTCCTGTTTGAATATTAAAAATTCTGTTGAAACATTAAAAATTCTACCTGTAAACAAATTAGAAAGCATAAAATTAGGGCAATACCTGATTAAATACAAAGTAGGATTTAATGGGGAGGAGGAGTGAAGAGAATAGAGGAAATTACAAACCTGTTGAGGAGAGACAATGAGGACTAGACAGGATTGACCATTTTTATTTAAAACACTGCCAGAGTGTTACCTAATATTTCTTAGTAATATAGATAACTGTAAGGAACTTAATTCAGCAAGAGTTTAAGATAATGAGTTTAGTACATGGACAAAACAAAATTAGCACCTGTAAAGCTCTCTGCCAAAATGCAAAGACATTACTTACTTTTACATTACTTAGACATTACTTACATACACTTACATTTAATGTAAGTATAGATCAAAGTGAAAATCCAATCCAATTCAATCCAAATACAAAATCTGTTTTGATTCCACTGTTGAAGTGGAAAGACAAACATAACAATAAGGCAAAAGCTGACCCTTGGCTTCAGCCTTCAGGATCTGTGCATCAGTTTGTTCTGAAGTCCTGCATTTGAGTGAGTTCTTTCAGACATCCACAGTCATCAGAGAAATCACCATGGAAGGGAGTTAGGATGCAATTTATCAGTTCTTGTGACAAGTACTGCAAAGCAAATACTCATTTATTACCAGCCTACTGTTTAAATAACATTCACAGCACTTAAAAACCCTCCTGCCATGGCTGCTCTATTACCCTGAAATAATTTTATTATTTTTTTTCATCTAAAAGTAAAACAATAAACCAGCCATATTAAACATTGATACTTAAGAGCAATGTGTAACAAAAGCACCTAAGAACTGAATTCAGACCTATTCATATGAAGGTATTTTCCAAACACCACATGACAAACTTTGCTTCTAGGTTTCAATGTCAGAATGCTGCTTCTGGTGCAAACCCTAGATCTCTTAATGAGTATTCCCAGGAAAAACAAAAAGGAGGGACAGAGACATAACATGCACTTTATTCCCCACTTTCAAGGCAAAATTATTCAATAACATTAGCCAGTACTGGATTGGAAATGAGTTTAATAAGCCAGGAAGGACAAGGTCATTTTTGAGAAATAGAAAAGATAGAACAGTTTAAAAAAGAAAACACTGTGCTACATGCAAAATACACACATATACCTTTATGGTGGGTAAGATACATTTAGTTGGGAGTTTTTTCAGTATTTTTTTATATTGTAAACTCCACTGCAAAGGCTAAAAGATCTGGCTCAATAATACACCATAACAATTCCTGATTTACTTCAAGTGTTGCCTTCAAACTTTCCTCCATTACCAGGCATAAGCCACAAAAACACATAATTGGCAACTCCCTCATCCAAATGGTGTTTGAATGCAAGAACTTGTCTGGTTTCACAGCTGATATTTTTTATTATTGTTGCTCTTTCTGGAGCAGAAATGGCCATTTGTTTAGTCTGGTCCCTATTTGACCTTTCAAAATTTTAAGAGAAAAATTGAGTTCAGGACATGAAACAGTATTTTTGTGGCAATGCTGAACATTTTGAACCAGATATATTCTACACAGTGTGCAGACAGCAGGAACACTCAGTTTTGCTTACCTTTTCTAACTACTGCATAATAATAACAACCCAATTTTCTGATCTGGATCCTGCAGGAATATTTTTTTCCTTTAGACTATTTCTCTAAGTCTCTGGCTGACTCATCATATAACGTATCTCAGAGGCCTGTCTGTCTTCTCAGATTATCAAATTAAATTGAAAGGCTACTGAAGAGAGATGAATGACAAAACCAGTATTTTCCATTTATAATATAATTCAGGTTGTATTACATATCTACCATCCAAAACTTTCTTCCCACTTTTCACCATGTAGTCACTTTTCTAAAGAACAGAAGTATTGTCTTCTATAACATTCTTTTCATATACAGACCTGCAAAATGAGGATGTAAGAAACAGACTCTGTTAATCCTTGAGGATCTGACATTACTATTAATAATAAGTTGGTGTATATCCTCACATAGGGTAAAGCCCCAGAAAAACAAGACTTTTCAAACAACTACAGGAGACAGCCTTTACCTAAACAAAAGGCCAGGAGAGCAGATGAAAAACAAAGCACCCTCTGAAAGCTGTTTACTCAAGGATGCAAGTTCATGAACATGACCAGCATAAAAATCAAGTTTTGTTTCTTCAGAGGATGGTAAGGAAGTTAGAATTGCTTTGGATTTTTTTGGGTAGTGAAACTGCAGAGGAACAATCACAACAGAAGAGCCTCAGAAAAATAACTGCAACATTTTGCTGTTGTCTCTACATTTACTTCCTAGCTCTTAGTTGCCCCTTGAACAATCAGGAGACAAGTTTCAGGGAACTGCTCCTGACAGAAAAAGAGAAGCAATTTGTAAGAAGAATTCCAGTTATTTTCTCCTGTATTTCATGTTGTACACTCCCCTGAGAAAGAGTTACCCGTATCCTTGTATCTCTATGTATACCTCTCTCTTTCCACCACAGTTACATCTCCAAATTCAGTCCCAACACGAGGTAGCTTGTCCCAGCTCCTTTATTTTGGCTCTTTTGACTATGGCTTGGCTTCACACACAGGAACTTTTTCCCAGCAAACTCATCCTCCACATCCCAGGACAAAAACAGCAACATTGACCACAGCAGGTTTGCAGCCATGGGCTGAATCAAACAGGTTATTTTCACCCTCTGTGCCTCCTTTACCAGCTGTGCTGGCCAATCCACTGCCATGAGCTGGATCCCTTCCTCTTGGAAAAGGTGCTGTGAGTGCAAGTGAGTCTTAAAGAACCCCAGCTCAGCAGGTTTTTTGGTTTGTTTTTAGTTTGTGTTGGGGTTTTGTTGTTGTTGTTGGGGATTTTGGGTTTTGGTTTAGGTGTTTTTATTTTTTTTGTCGTGGGGAGCAATGTTGTTTTCCCTTTTCCCCTTTTTTCACTTTTAACCATGTATTAACACAGCTCAGGTTCAAGACGTGAGCTTTATATCCCCAAAGTCTCATAGATCCAGAAGGGTTCACAACTTGAACCCAACACCAGTCAGGTGTTGGACATAAATAATTTAAAAAGTTACGAGACCTTGCTGGAATTATTAAAGGAATTAGAACACACTATTTTAAGGTGCAACTTATTGGAAAGATGTATTTTTACCCTACAGAATCTCCATTTTAGGGCTCCAACCTACAGAATCTTCCTGCAATGACATGCAGCAGACTCCAGTGAGGGAACACATTCAGAAATCTTCCCTTCACCACAATATTCTTGCTTAACTATCTCAAAAGGGAATAAAATAACCCTTGGTCGATATGGAATTGTTCAGTTTTCGATTTAAAGCAATATCTGGGAAACATCAGGAGGTCATGTATTCCATTCGTAATATAGAAAGTTTTACATCTTCCCAGAGGCACTGGAGAGCATGCATAATTCACAAGGCAGATATATTCAATAAAATGGTCAAAACATTTTGCAAACAGCACACAGCAAATAAGACTTTATTTGGTCCTTTTATGTTATGCTCTCTTTCCCCTTGAAAATACTCTGTATAACTTTTTATCCAATATTTCTGAGGTATTATTGTTGTTCTGCTACCTTCTCTAAGTAAATTACATATAAAGAATATCAGAGGATGCTTACAGGTACAATCTCAGCAAAAATATATGCAATGAATTCACTGCTGAGAGATTTGTGTGATTCTAATCAGAGAATGTCATAATAAAATGTTTACAATGGAAAATGAAAAATCTTAGGCTTTTCAGGGCTGCAGGATGGGACATTTGCCACTTGGCATAGCAAAATTTTTATGAATGTTTATGAATTATTCTACTGGAAAATGAATGATGGGCTATAAAAGTTTTTGTGTATATGTCACTGTTCGCAGACACCCTGTGATGGAACTATTCATGTATAACAGTTAATACAGCAGAGCTGGAGCTTTTCCTGCCTCAGTAGATGCTGGAGTTTTCAGAGCCAGGCATTTGTTAATGCCCATTGGTATGCATCTGAATCTAGACATTGCCCAACTTCAGGGAGACAGAGCAGAGAGAAAATGGAGTTGAGAAAGAAATACATTAGATATTCGCAACAAAACAAAAACCAACCCAACAACCAAACCTTCCCCCCAACCCCAAAAAAGAAACAAACAAGTAAAGTCGAGTTTAAGACATCTCCATAGAGCTCATCATTCATGCATTGCAAATCATAAGCACAGACACAACCCCATTATGCATTCCCCACAGCAGTCAGGGAGGGCACCTTCAAAACACAGAGGGTGGCAAATCAAAAACTTAAACAAAACAAAATGACAGAAGATTTAAAAAGTCATTTCTGTGCTGCCACCTCCTGCAGACCCTTCCAGAGCAGCAGCAGTGGGGCAGGAGCAGTCATGGCCCTTTTCTCCCCCTTTCTTTTCTTTAACTCCAGAGAGAGATACTAACTACAGCCTACAGCTTAACCAAGGCTCCTTCGCAGAAACTTTTAAAAGAAAAAGTTAACAAATACAACTAATAAAAACACTTATTCGTACTGCAAACTGTATTTGCTGGTAAAATAAATTGTTCCTGTACTCAGCTGCCCAGGGCAGAGATCAGAGTTCTCATTATGGATAGCAGTCTATTAAAGAGTTTTATTGACCACAATTTTCCTTCCTTGTGGTATTTTGGAAAGGCAAGTTAGTGCCAGAAAGTTGTTCTGTTTGTTACGTAATAGCTCATCAGGGCTTCTTTGGGTTGCACCAAATCCAAGCTAACTTGTACTATTCCACTGCCATTATTTTCCTTCCATGTTTGCTAAGCTAGCAGCTAACAGTGTTCATGGAATACTGCAGGAAGGGCTGTCTGAAATTCACCCATTTCTTCCTCTTGGTCTCACTAAAAGTGGACACCTTGGGGATTAATTAGAAAACAAAATCAAGAACAGTGTCATACTTGGCAGACAGATCCCAAGACACAGCTGCTTGTGCCATGCTAAAACTTGACTTTCTAAAACAAACAGCCAGACAAAACAGTTTGCTTTCCCAAAAACAGGTAACACCTGGGTTTGTCAGACCCTCAGTCAGCAAGTTCTTCCTGTATTTATCATCCAGCAACTTCAGTGATCACTACTGGTTGCCTCATCTTAATGGTTAAATACTTCTGTAATGAAATGTAGCTCAAAAGATATGTCTGAAAAATTAGGGCCATGACATGGGTGGAATTTCAAAGGAAAGTCTGTGTGTCTGTTTATTTGAAGAAATATTTATGCAAACAGGGTTCTCTAATTATACACACGTGACAACACTCTGAATCAACAGCACTGGTACACCTTTGACATTAGTTAGCTTTATACCCTTTAATATGACAGTAATTAAAATTAATTCATGCAGATTTTCCTTTAAATATACTCTATTAGCAAAGAGCATTTGTCAAATCTACCTCCAGCATACAATGCCTAATGATATCCCTAAACATTAAAAGCCCTAATCTTGTAATTTATAGCTCAAAGCAGTTTACACATATTAGTCTAATAAACTGCAAGCAGTGAATTAACAGATGTCTGCTGGTACGTGGAATAATTCATTCACATTTGGTGACAGTTTGGTATGGGTGACTACAGTGGACCCACCAACATGGGAACTGATGAAGACAAAAGATGTTTTGAATGCTCTCAATCTCAATGGTTGTCTTAGGATGTACCAATCTCCTGCATAGTTTATGACATGCTTCTAATTAGAAAACTTAATAGGCTCTATAGCAAAATGGAAAAAATGCAGACATGGAGAACTGTAGTACTTACTACCCCAATACTATTCAGTCTATTTGGTCAATAAAATATTGCACTACCTATTAGGCCCATTGCCATTTAAGATTATTTTAAAAAATCATTGAGACCACAAACAAACTCCAAATCTAACATCAATTAAAGTGTTAAAAAGAAAAGATGCAGGTACAGATATAACTAAGACCAGGCTTATAGATAAGATTATCAGGCCAATATTTATGTTAAATACCTTGACTCAGTGGCCAGTTTTGATTTGTTTCCTTGATATGATAAAGGTTCCTAGTGTGTAGGTCCAAATTAGTTCTCAAATACAACTGCATAAGCACCACTGAAAATGAAGAAAATTCATAGCCTTTGAAAAACAAAAGCCTAAAATATTGTCATGCAGAATTATAAATATTTCACAAACAACTAATTTCTGTCCTCAACACAATGGCAGTTTACACAAATACATGACAGGAAAAGGAAGCAAAACCAATCACAATCCAGACATCAGGAGCCCTTAAATTTTCAAGGTGACTGAAGAGGCACAGCAGACAATCTGGTTGGCATTATGCTTTTGGATTTTATTGAAATGGTCTCCCTGTTTATATTCTTTGAATCCTCACATCTCCTTGTGGTTAACTAAAATACATAACTGCAGTGACTGACTTGGTAATTAAGGAAAATGTCAGAGACACAGTTTTGTTATCAAGAACTTCAGGATCTGAGGTTTTGAATTGGGAAGTTGTGGCAACCAGCCAGATCTCAGTAAATCTGAATTAACAATGGCTTTTAAGCACTTACAGGTCAATCAAGGTTAAAACTGATTAGCCCAAACCATAAAAGCCCACAGGGATTTTCTGTAGCATCACTGAACCTAGAGGGTCCTTGACTTGGTTTTCTCCTGCACAATACAAAAAGATGAGAGGATTGGTTCACTAACACTCCTGTTATTGAAGTCATGGCACTCAGTGATCATGTCCTTGACAACTGAAAAAATGGTTAAGATCTGATAGTACATAAATAATATCATGCATTCAACTCCTGCTCCTTCAATAAAAATGTTTTACACTAGTAAATGAGATTCTCCTCTCACTTTTACCAATGGGAATTTGAAAATAAAGTATATTACGAAAGAACCAAGTCAAGTATATTTCCATCTCCTCCCTCTATGTGATTGTTTTATAAGTGAATTGATCACTGTAGTGTCCAGCACTTCTCATTTCTAACTGGTTCTGATAGCTCAATACAGGAAGCTATAGCAAGTCATAATGAACATGGCTACAGAGCAAGGAGCAGTCTCTTCAGGTTAATTGCTCCTGCAAGAAAGAATCATCTCTGACCTCTTCCAATTTATCAGCTTCAGAAGAGAGGAAAAAAAAAAGAGCTATGCTCACAAAGCTGTAAAGTCCACTGATCAGGGTAAACACTCTGGTCTGTTGTGTTTCTAAAGTCCTTTATTTTGCAAGAATCACCCTGCCAAATGTATGAAACATTGGACAGCATGATGAAAGATACTTGAAAATAGGCCTTTACAGCACTAAGATTTTTATCATGTACTGATTATATAATGATTAGATTTACTGTGTTACTTTTGGAAATAACTCCAAAGTGCTATAAATGTTATACCATTTTTTAAATCACAAACAGTTAAGAAATGCAGAAGGCTATTAGCTTCATTGCAACCCCTTAAACTGCTGTGAAATGAGCTCTAAATGTGCTATAAAGCCATTTCAACAATTTATAAACCTCCCCTGATTAGCCTTGAGCAAGATATAAATGTTAGAGAAAACGATTGCTGTAGAGAAGATATTCACTTTGGAGATGGATGATCATCCTTTAGTAGTTTGCACTGAAAACTCAAAAATAAAGCTTTGCTCCTTTGGTGTTCATTTCCAGCTAATTTCTAGACAGACTCCAGAATTTGCAGTTCATCTTAGAATTTCAGAAAAGAGAGATATTTTACTTTTATTCTCCATGTCCCTTCCCTGAGATCTAACACCGTCTTTGAGCCATCTTCTGAGCAGCACTCATCTTCCTTATTCCCACAGCAATCATTTTCTTCCAGCATCCTTAAATGAAATTAGTGTCACATTTGAATATCTTACAGTATCCTCAAGAACAACTACCCCTTTTGGAAATACAATGCCCCAAAATGTCATCAATACACTGGAGCTGCTGATGAACTGCATTTCTGAAGTATCTCCTTACAGAGAGAATTAAAGTTCTGAGCACTGAAGTGTCCATACTGCAAGCAGCTTAAGGAGAAAACACTCCCTGGAAATGCCCAAGGCCAGGTTGGAATGGGGCTTGGAGAAACCTGGCCTAGGGGAAGGTGCCCTGGCCCATGGCAGGGGATGGAGATAGATGACCTCAAAGCCCCTTCCAACCCAAGCCACTGTGTGATCTGATATTCCATAACAACAGAAAAAGCACATAAACACAATCTTCTTTTTCTAAGCAAGTGCACACATCATGGCCAAGAGAAGCACAAATCTTTATTCTTCATTTTTTGATGCCGTTAGTTTTTATGCCTTTAAAACACATGTGAGAATGTAAAGGTATAATTTCCTGGCAGTCTGGACATGAAAGGAATCATTTGTGGAAACCCAAAGTCATTTTTTCTAGCACCATTTATGAAAGCTATTTATTAGAGCCCTGGCTGACTACCCTGACCTGCTGTTCCCAGTTCAAAGCACTCACTTCCCTCACAGTATAACAAGACACTGATCAATACCTGGGACCTTCTCTGAATAAAAGCTAAAACAAGACACTGATCAATAGCTGTGATCTTCTCTGAACAAAAGTTAACTTTTTCCACATCACCAAGCAATCTTCCCCTCCCTCGCAGAAGCTCAGCAGAGCCAATCAATTCTCAGTGTCTGCTTCATCTGTTTGCACTTTATGCAGAGCTTCAGAGGAGGGAGGAGGGTTTCTGCATGGCAAGCTGTAACCCAGCCTTTGCACACTTCCATTGGGAGCCAGACTACAAATGATGTGCCTGGAGCTGCATCTTACATCCACTTGGAGCTGGGGCTGCAGGGGACATCCATCACACAGGAATATCAACCACCCCAGTGTTCAACACTCGACATAGAAAACTGTAGAACTCAGCTGTAGTGTATTTTATATCCACCTACGCATAAATGCTGTATGAGAGTAAAGGAGATCTGTTTGGGCATGAAGTTCCTCTTCCAGACAAAACTAAATTACTTTTATTTAGGATTCTGAAGACATTCTTTTTTCAGGCATTTCAATCTATGGGTTTTGGTTTGCCTTTTTGTTTTACTTTTTTTTTAAATCTAAACATACCTTTCTTTGTATTTTTTAACCCCAGGCAGGAGCAGGAGGGGTACATACCACAGTTGTGGTATGACAGAAATATTGACCCAAACTAGAAGTGCCAGAATCCTCAAGAGAAATGTTTCTAAGATTTGAAGTCCAAGTCTGCCGTTTCAAAATGTGTGTATGCCCTGAATAAGCTTGTAAACTTTTGGATACGCACACAAACTAAATTAATCCCTGAACCTTTTGTGATACATTTGTTGTAATTATGATGGGAATTGTTATAAGAATTTAAAGCAGTACAGTTCATAAATTCTATTAACCTCTTCATCAAAGATCACTTTGAAAATGCCACTGGATCTGTTACAGTTTTTTTTTATGTTCCCTGCCTGCCAAAATGTCTATTTTCTGCACAGCTAATAGTGCTTGAAAGATCTGTCCACATGATTCCCAAAAAGAGTTTGAAATGTTATGCTCTACAACGTAGAAAAAGAAGATTTTTGATTACTAACTTTTGTTTACATTTCTTTTTAAAATAGATGAATTAAAAAGTACATAAAAATTAAATTATTCAAATTAAACTAATAACATGAGAACAACTATTACTATCTGCAAGAAGCAAGAGTAAAGATAAAACAACCAGATTGAATGGAATTGGACATTTGAACTTGACTGGAGTCTCACATAATTCCTGCTCTTAGGTAACTCCTTGCTTGTGAAATAAAGATGTTATAATGCCTGAGCTTTCTGTGGGAGGGAGAGCTCCACAGTTTATATCCCAGTGCAAAGGTATAAACTTAAATATTAAGAAAAATGATCAACAGATAAACACTAACAATCATAATTAGTTTCCAGTTTTAGCTTTATTCAACTTAAACACAAGCTTGGAAGGGCTGGTTCTGGAGCCCCAGGATCTCTCCCCTCTGAGCACTCCGTTTGCTCTCTAACCATCCCTGCAGCATCACTGAAAGCTGCTGCACTGGGACCATGAACAATGAGGAAACCTCAGCTGAGGATTAAGAAATAAAAATTACAACCTAAAGAAGCTAATGCTTCCACAAAGTGTGCAATGATTCTTGGACACACAAGATGGACAGGTTTGTGGTCATCTGTCAGAGCCCTCACTTCAGTCCTTTCTGGGACCTCACACAAATTGTGGAGTTTTCCTGAGCCTCAATTCCCTACCTGTATAACAGGAATAACAACAGAGTCAACAGTTTGAGAAGGGAAACATCTAAATGTTGGAAGAAATCTCTATCAATCAATATAGGCAGGAAGAAATATTTCATGAGACTTAAGTTATATGAGACACTTCTAATAGCTAGAGCAAAAAAAGCTTTGAAAAAGCTCAGTGTGATGCAAAATGAATCATTACAAGCAAGTTTTGATTAATTGTGTCCTTACTGCCTCAAGAGAACTATTCAGAAGCCTCCTTGTAGTATATACCTGTAGCAATGAAAAGCAGGAGATGGAGAGAAAGGCCCCATCCAAGGGTGGCTGAGAAAGGTGGAGATTATGGTTTTGTAGAAATACTTCTCTAATCAGATTTATTCCAGTAACACAGGGCTTCAGTCAGGCCCAACAGGGCATATGGACAGTAATTAAATTACTCTCTTTGGCAATAAAAGACACCACTGAGTCCTTCCAGCCAGTCTGAGCCTCTAATTATATATGGAGGCTTTCCCAGTGCAGTTTGACATTCGGTGTCTTTGAAGTCAACCAGGAATTCAACACGACCTTGCACAGCACAAGCTTGCTTTCAAAACTCCTCTTTGTGGACAGTCTTCTCTGTGGGCTTCCTGAGCTGACAGATTTTGAAAGACACAAAGATATCTTTACTTGTTTTTAAATAAATATAATACATAGAATTCAGGTTTGATTAGGTTAGTCTTCACATTTTTCTGAATCTCTGGAAGTTTGTTGAAACTATTCTGAATTGACCCTTCAAAATTAATTTATTTCCTTAAATCCTATCTCTGTATTTGCTCTGCATATTACAGATGTCATGGAAATAGCCTCAGAATCCAGACAGATCTCTCAAATAAACTAATTTTCACCTCACTGTGTCATGGTTTGACCCCAGCCAGCAACTGCACACAGCCACCCACTGTCCTCTCCAGTGGTCAGGAGAAAGAATCAAGGCAGTTCAGCAGGTCAAGCAAAAGCTGCACACACAGGCCAGGGCAAACATCCATTCCCCACTTCCCATGGGCAGGCAGGTGCTCAGCACCCCCAGGACATCAGGGCTCCATCACAGGAACAGTGACTTGGGAACAGCAATGCCATCAAACAGAATGCCCCTCCCTCTATGTGCTGACATCCCACACAGTCCGGAGCACTCCTGTGGTCACTTGGGGTCAGCTTTCCTTGTGCAGCCCCAGGCCAGCAGCTGGGTGGGAAAAGTCCCTGGCTCTGTGTGAGCCCTGCTCAGCAGCACCCCTGCCTGAGCATCACTGCATCCAGCACAAACCCAACCACAGCCCCCACCAGCTTCACAGATTATCCATCACTGATCATATCATATCACATCATTTCTGCCCAGCCATTCCCATTCCTGTCATGCCTGTGTTTCAGCCCTGTGTGTGTTTCTTGTCACAAGAGCTGCTGTTAGTGCTTAAATTGAAGCTGGGCTGTTATTACTGTAATAGCAGCAGTACGCAAGACAAATATCTCAATACAATCCATTTTCAAGTTATTCTCCATTTCTCAGAGCTAGAAAAAGCTAATTCAAATACAGCTCTGTTGCAAGTCACTGCTTGCCTAGGAGAAAAAATGCAAATACTTGAACTAAGCTCAAACTGCTACTAAGGAAGGAGATAAATCCAAACAAAACCAAATATTCCTCTGTCACCCTGTGAATTGAAAATGCAACATAAACCTTCTTTTGTGCTGCAGCAATACTTGATAGATTAGACAGTGAAAACATGGTTTGATTATGTGCTAGTCAGAAACACCTGAAAATAACTTTATTCAAAACCTAAATAGGTCCTGCACAATTTACCCTAGGTTTCAAGGACTCAACTCATTAGCAAAATATCACTGAATTTCGTTATAATTCACTAGTGCTACAAAACTCTTCCACAAGTAAAGATTTAGATTCATAGCTGGATTAGAAGTGGGAGAAGCTGTTCCACTTACCTAGATGAGATTCAGGAATTCACAAGACACGAGATAAGAAATAGCACATTGAGACAGAAAACAGGAGATTTGACATCATTGCTTCTGTTTCTATCCTTTTTATTTTTTCAATTTCTTCCTCCATATGACTGACAAAATGAAGGAAGAGTATATGTGAACACAGGCATCTCATACAAAGCCTCTTCATGATAGTTGATCCACATAAAAAAATACTACTAATTGATTTTGTGTTCTAATACAAAAAATATGTTAAATACCAAATTCCTTAGAAATCCCTGAAAGATGTGCTCATTTGCAGGTTCTGATCAGGAATTTTCATCTCACTTCTAATCAGGAGTACTCAGCATGGTTTAATGGCTGTCATTTGTAAAATCAGAAAATAAATCCATTCAAGCCTTTTGACAAGTAACATATCAAAAGTCATCACGAATATCAACTGCTTTTAGCAATCTAAAAGACTTTTTAGAGATATAAAATAAAATTAGTAAGTCATTAAAAAGAAAAATAATGAGAGGTAACAAAATGGCCTTGACTAAAGTTATGCTACTTAAAACTTCAATTCAGAATTCCTGCCAACCTAATTTCTAGATAATTAACTGTTGCATTTAAGAAAGTTACTGATAGCACACACATATATGTACTCCCATATATCTGTGTATCTGTATGCATACATGTTTTGATATAGACTTATTTTAAAGGCCCTACCTGAACAAGAAAAATTGTTTCTTACTTAGCCTGCCTGCACTATTTCTGGGCCAAAACCACAAAGAACAAGTTTGTTTTAAAACCAGCTTTTCATGTACCAATCTCCATCTCTCTTCAGGGAAGCAGAGACATATGGCAAGGGAGATCCTGGTCCTGGGAGTTTCATTCATAAACTCTCATTGCTGCAGGCTCCAGATTAAATGAACAGTTTGACAAATGCTCATGAAGATGTGTCTAATAGGAATATGATTCAGCATTCCTTTCTGCTGTGGGCAGAAGCCTTCCTCTTCTGGAATTCTTTAGAAAGAGAGAGAACACAGTACTGTACTTGCTCTTCAAAAACTGAAAACAGACCCCATAAAAAAGATCCAGCCTCAGAAGACATTGAAGGCAGAGAGCAATCATAAGCACAAGGATACAAAGATTAAGTGAAAGCTCAAGAGAGAATTGATTGAACTAAATTTTTTAGGCTTTTGAGATAAACATAAATTAGGAATTATAAAAAAAAACCCACATGCTCACAATATATACAAGTATATTGATTTGAGGTCACCTGGCTTTCACAGCCTTGAGGGCAGCCACCACAAACTCTCATTGATACAGAGAACATGGTTGATGACTAAGCAGGTTCAAATGAGAAAACTGCAAAGAGAGCCATGTTGTGGCAGTTTTGTGCTCCTCTTTGGATGCCTTTTGCAGCTGCAGTGTGCCTGGAGCTCTGGGCTTTGTGGTTTCCAAGACCATAACCCCCAGCATAACCCTAACTGTAGGTGATGGAGTTAAAGTAAGAAAATTTAATAATCTTTTGCTAGAATTCAGAGAGGCACCTGCACATGTTGATGTTTCAGCAGTTTTTGAGCTCTGAAGAACTTTATTTGCATGATTCTGCTTAATAATATAATATCAAATATTACAGAACAACAGCATTTCAGAAGTACTGTCCCTGCTGCTTTGTCTGCTGAGAAAAATTCTCCATGATATTCTCCTTAATGAGAATTTCCTTTGTATTATAATTGTCTTGCCCCTATTTGTTATGGCTACCAATGCTATTTCATTTTCTTTTTTTCCCCCTAGTGATACATACTTTTTGCACAAGACTATTAGGATTAAAAAAAATAAATCCCAAAGCCTGTTCCAATACATGCCCTACAATTTCTTTGCAGCACCTGAACTAATATTTCATATAAAACTGAGTTTCAATTTTTCTGTAGTAGTGCTCATTAAAATGAGGGAAGTGATTTTATGATGTCAATAAATAAAATAATGAAAAAATAACATGAAGCAACACCCTCGCATTAAAGCACAATTACTTCAGAGAAACTTCAATGAAAAATATTCTGCATTTCATCTAAATACACAGCTATATTATAGAGTGGTAAAGAAGTTTTGTACTGTCCTGATACACTGAAGCAGCTGCTCATGTAGTATGTTTGACATCTCTGGGCAGCTGAACAGTTAAGTTTAAAAGAGCTTAGTGATATCTTTTTCCACCAAGCCACCTTATTCCCATTTTACTAAATTATGAACTGGGAAGGAGTGAAAAAGATTAAAAGGTGAATCCAACACTATAGGACATAGCTTAAGGATTTTCAGGCTATTCTAGTGAAGAAAACTGAACTTCTAGATTGTATGTTCACATCACAGGTAGTGAAAAGTTGTGTTTTAAATTGTAAGAAACATTAGACTTTCTGGATCTTGTCCGGCTTGACTAAGAAGAGGCAACATTCAACATGTTTCTATTCACAATGTCAAGTGAAAAAAGTTAAAAAGTCAGTTCTGCATAGAAACCTGAGGCAACTCTTGCTGATCTGCTATCAATGCTGTCTACAGTGAGGTGAGCTTTCACTGGGGAGCAAATGAATATAACTAATTTTGGGCTAGAAAGAACCCAGTCATGCCATCTTACAAATGAGACATTTTAAAAAATACCATTAAAAATAATAAATAAAAGTGCTATAGAACTTCTCAAAAGTTTTATTTTTATCCCTCAGTATCATCTGAGATAATGAGACAAATATTGAGGGATGCTGCTTAACTTTTGACCTCTCATTTATCTTTATCCTCCAAACCAGATGGATTCCCAGACAATTGATAGCCATTTGTTGTCCTTTGCCTTCACCTTGAACTGCTCTCCCCGTGTTCAGGTTTCCTTCCCTTCACACACCCATAGAGGTCAGGTCATAAGATTTTCCTCATCAGAAACCTTCTTCTAACTCTACTTGACACCAAATACTAAAAATCACATTTTGAAGCAGCCATTAATCAAAACATAAATGAGCAGCAATAATTTTATCAGGCAGTGTGCCCTTTTTCTTCGATCAGATGCACTTTCATTATTATATCTGAACAGATGCCAAACACAAGGTAAGCTTAAAGACAAAATAAATAGCTTTATGTAAATACACTATTTCTTATCTTGTAGTGTGAAGTAATAATTCTCAGGTTGAACATCTTTCATTTTGGCAAGCTTGAACATCTATCAAAACAGCCACTTGCTCTTTTCCAATACTTGGAAACTATTACTTTTCACACCATTCTCTCCTTCAATTCGGAAGTGTTAAATAGTGTCCATGACATTCAAGTACATTTTCTTTGAATCCAGTACAGGGAAGATTTTAGTTAATCACCCCAGAAAAAGAAAATACTTAGAGTGAGAAAAGAAACCTGCTGCACTGCTCCTCTGGAGACTGACAGGAAATCAGAGTCTCCATGGAAATCAAGTGTGAAAACTGTCAGAACCTCAAGGGGAAAGCTTGGCTGGCCTAGGGTGCTCAGCATCACGGCCATCAATTAATCTGCCATTAATATTTTGATACACTGTTCTTGTGACAAGAGTTACATGGTGACACAGCCTCATATCTAATGTGCAAATCAATATAAATATTACAAAGTTGAGTCTTTTGAATAAGATAATGATCACATCTCAGCTGGATAGTGGAAGAAGAGACATTCAAGGGAACTTTTGGGCTATGAGGAAAAAAACCAAACCCTGTTCATGATTCCAGCACAATCCCCATAATTTGTAGGCATTTTTAAGTTCAGCCTAACACCCACGTACTTAGGTTTAAGTCAACACAGAACCATAAAAGTAAAACATTCAGAAAGAAAGAAAACAAGTCTGAACACACATGCCACAAAGCTCCTGAGCTTCAGTTTTAAAACAGAGAAACTCATGAGACAATACTAGATTGCCATCTATGCATCTCAGGATGATCATTTCAAGGATGCCCCAGGCTTTTGCTCTATTTTTCATCCCCTTGTTTTGACATTTAAATTAGAACCCAGTAAATGTCACGTTTTTCATATTTAATGTTAATGCAGTCAACACCAACGTATTTTACATCTTTATTGCTCTCTTTGTAATTCTAATATATGAAAGAAAAATTTTAAACTCCTAATTATCAAAATGTCTAGTGGAAACATTTCTACTGTAGAAATAATTGCCAACAAGCTGAATTCGAAGAACCAACACCATGGATCAGCACAAAAAGGTACAAACTGCCAGCACTTTTCAAATCATTTGGTTTGGTTTTTTCAAGTCAAGAGAGTTAAAATATACCAACTAATTCATTAACAGGACAGCCTTTAATGATAACAGAATATCTAGTGATATTTCACATTTTGGCACAAGCATGGTAAAAAGATGAGTGTGAACAACTCTCTTCTCCCTCATATCCAGGCAAGTGCCTTAGAAAGTCAAGGGAGCTCCCAGCAATGCATTAGCAATCCTCACATGACCATCTGAAATACCCACATGTCAATACTTGCCTGTGCAAGGAGGCTCAATTAGCTCTGCATGTTATATAAATTCAGTCAAATCCATTGAAGGTGTGACAGTTTACAACACCCAAATATTCTGCTCTGCTGTTGCTCTGCTTTAAATACATTAGTCTTTATTATTTTACAAATATGTTAGTGAATATTTTACATATGTGCTTGTTCATTCCTAAATGTAATACACTCATACACACAAAAGGAAGCCTTAGATTTATTTATACCACTGAGAAATTGTAAAATACCAGTATTTTAATGCTCAAAATATTTTTTTAAAACTATCTCCTTGACTATTACTCCAAAAAACTTGTGTGATAACAGAGTAATGTCTTCCATAAATCACAGCAATTTAAAGCAAGCTCTGACATATAATTGTGTATGTCTTACCCAGCACTTTTACAGCTGAGCAGTAAGCACAAATGTTATAGACATAAATTCCATGCCCTGTAGATAGGAATGCTAGAATGAAAGAAGAATACTGAAAGGCTGCCATTTTAATGTATTTTCCATTTCCCAAAAAGAGAACAAACTCACTACCAGGTATTCTCCAGGGGTTGCCCATGGTAATAACTAGATATATTTTTAATCTTATCATCCATCTGCCTTTGGAGGTGAAATAATAAACACCAAGATGACTGAGGAATGGCTTGACATGAGCAACTATGAGAAGTGCATAGGAAAGCAAACTCTTGAACATTAACAAAATCAAGTTTCTTGAAAAGATTCCAGTCCTGACAATGAAGCTTGAAACACCATTTTCCCATTTCTCAAGGCAGCTCCCTATCTGTTCTGTCTGCTTTTGATATAACCTCAAAGCCTAGAACATCATCTTCCCTCCCTTCAATGGCACTACCTTTTATATTTATGCTTCAAAATCTTCTGCACAAAACTACTGTTAACTTTAGGAAGCTACAGAGCACATTTTAATAAAGTGCACAGACAAGGGATCTGATGTTCCCTCAACTGAAACAATAATTTAAATTCATAATTCTCAAAACAAAAAGTGAAAACTCAGTTTTACACTAAATTTTCTGACACAACTCAGGTTTTATGGTGGTTTTGTTGCTTATGTATGTTCTCACTAATTTTCATTTTCCTGGTCTGCAAGTCCAGCTACCTGGCAGCCATTCAGATCTGCCCCCCCACACACAAGCTACCTGACTTCAGGTGCACAGCTCTTCATGATTCACATTCATTCCAGTTATAATAATTCATTTATTGCTGACAAATAAACTCTCCCCTCCCACCTGCCCTCACAGCAGCACTTTGACCAACTAGTCACACTGTTCAGCAAATACCTCTCCAACTTCTCCAAACCTTACTCCACTTTGGAGGAACCCCTCCAGAATCTCTTCCACTGTCTGCTATTCCATCCCACATACAACTCCTATTTGCTGTGATTCTATAAAAACCCCCCAGCAGCATTGCTCTTGTTGACTGCCTCACCTTACCTGACACTTCTCTCCAATCTCTGCAAACACCACTTTCATACAACTGAGTACATCACAGAGCACTACAGAAAAACTCCCACTAGCTTTAATTTAATTCATTTTAATATTACAGCTGTGGTTTTTATCAGCCTTACCAGAAGAAAGCAGCAGGTGAAGAACAGCAAAGATGTACTATGTACTCTTTTACCTGCATTTTCAGTCTCCTGGGACATGCAGCAAATCAGCATTCCCTCTCAGATATATCTGGATCTTGAACTTTGACTTAACATTATGATAATAAAATTTAAAAGCAATTATATTGCAGCCATTCAAGCAGCACCATCTAGCTGTCCAAAAATCAAAGCGTGGACTGTGGGTATATAGCAAGGTGTAGTTATCTATCGTTAAGAACATAAAAAAGCATTTCTGACAGAGAAACACTTATTTTCCTGGTTCTTGGATGGGGAGGGTACAGTACATTATTTAATAGAGCTAGAAAAAATTAACAAGGAGATGGAAGCAGCAGCTTTCCTTTGGCCTGTCTGTAACCAGCACTGCCCAGAGTGGTTAATCTTCAGTTAAACACCACAATTCTCATCCTCCCCTGTCAGGCATCCTCTGGCAGTCTGCGATTGGTATCCAACACACAAACACACATCTTGGAGCCTCAGCAATCAAAGCACAGACTTTGCAAACCTCCTGTACAGCGCCACAGTGCATCAGTCATATCTTGTTAGCACATAAGCAATGCTGTCTCATTAATATATAACTGTGAGTCTCCAGCCACCACCATCATTATCAATTTCTAATGTCTATTAGTATTTTCTCAAAATACCACACATTGCAGGAGATTTTACATGTTCAAAATAGCTTTTAATGCTCCAAATTAGCAAATTTGAAGAGATATTAGCACAGCAGAAAGCACAGACTACTTCATTTACAAGAGTGATTGGATTTTTAGAAAATATTATATCCAAATTGTTTGTCAAAGTTCAATACAGACCTACCCAGAAATAAATGACCTCAATAAACATAACTACAGCTAAGAAAATGAAGGATCCTGCAGAGTTTTGTGACTTTGCTCTTTTCAGCATTGCAGTCATGAGACAGTGTGAGTTTTGTCCCCTTTCCAAGGGGAAAAAAAAAGTTGCTAGTCAGAATGAGAATAAGATGAGCACTTCACCTACATGCTGCATTGAGCAGCCTTAGTCAAGGTGACATTTGGTTTCACTTGAATATTATTCTTTTTTAAAATGCATCACTTAAAAAAGTGATGTTTACAAAGCTAATTTCACTATTACTGTGTCTTAAGCATACAGCACAAACAATGCATTTTAAACACCTTTAACCATCCTGAAAAAAGCAAACAAGGAAAAAGGCTTGTTCACATCTGCTTTAGTTAGTAATTATTTAAGATGACTATTTCTTAAGTTCACCTGGTTACATATTCATTTGTACCAACAGAAGTTTTCTTCTATGAGTGGTCTGTACTACCTAGATGGTAACATTAGAAACAGAATATCTAATATATCACTATGACCTTGAAACCTGGAAAGTGGAATACATTTGAATAATTTAATTATACATAGCATCTGAAGTGATTATTACACATCTTGCATCTTGAAAAAGCTGAAGAAACATAAAAACTGCTTACATTTGGTACAGAAATCCTGCCTACTTCCACATAATAGTCCATTCACTGCTGTTTCTTTCAATTAGAATATATTACAGAAATGTAAATATATGCACATAATATGCATACAGCTCATGCATACACTGCCATGCTAATATGCATATCTTGCTGTGTTCAGACACAAAAACTTCATTTCCATTATTCACTCCAAATTACTGAATTACAGTAATTCATTTGGCCTGATCTATTATTTTCAAACTCTGAGGACTTAAAAGGCCTTGAAAGGAAATTCCAGCCAAAACTGTCATGAAGGTGGTATGAATAATACCATAAACAACACCATTGTTTCTTATGTTATGAGTTCAAATATTTTTATACATACCATCTCAAAACTATACAATGTTTCATTGACAGACAAAATATCTTTCTCAACTGCCACAAACTGAGAAGTGGCCAGCATCAGAAATTACCTCATTTCTTTCTGGAAGATCATTTTTGTACCCTAAATTCCTATTTCCTTCATTCCCCCATCACTTGAACGTTAGTTCCAGGAGGGAAGTATTAATATAATAAAGTTTCAGGAGGGAAGTACTAACATAATAATTTCAGTTTTCAAAGCTGACCTCTCAATGAGGCCCACTGAAAATGGCTCCCAATATGAAGCAGCTAATGAAGAGAATGCCAATGCCAACATTACCTCATTCACACCACGTTGTGAGCCAGATGTTCAGTGCCCTGTCCCACACAGCCAACCAAGCCCTGAGCAGGGAGCTGTGCCTGAGCCCGGAGGCCAGAGCACATCCAGTGACCCAAGCATCTTTGCATTGATCCAGCAGACTAAATTTACTACTGATCTATGCCAGTTTTTGTCTAATTTCGGATGAATCATTCTGCTCTGAACAGCTTACACTTAGGATATTTCACTTGGCACATCCAGGCACACCTTTGTGCCAGTGGAAATGATTTGAGCATATTCATTAACACAGGATACAATTTTATACCCAAAAAATCAATTCACAGTAAGGTGACATAACCTTATTGACCTCTATAGTAGTTTACTGGGGCAACAAACAATTTTGGATGAGGAGAAGCTCCAGAAAATCTCTTCAGTTTGGCCAAATCAATGTGACTTATACAGCCAAAAAAGAAAAACAAAAGCCCAGTGGTCAGGCCTGTTTTGTTCCTGCTGGCACACACAGATCAGCAGCCTTACCAAAGGTGATTTTCCTTCTCCTAGGGGACCCTCCACATTGTCACACCTGTCTTGATGTTCCTAACACAAGATCCTGGCTGCAGCCAGGAAATGCACTTGGGAGCAAAAAGCCAAGTGAAACATCCAAGTGCAGCCACTGCAGCACATCTTTGTTATTTGTCCCCATCCAGCTGTTGGTGTGGAGGTGACTCTGCCCCTGAAATCACCTTGTTTATGGCACACAGAGATGCTGTCTTTTGAGACAGAACTGAATGACCCCTGATCAGTGGGCAGTAAGGAAGCTTGGTGAGACAAAGTGTGCAGTAACAATTTCTGAGTGACTGCCCCAGTATTTCCCAGCACTGTCAGGCACATGGCAGTGACTGGAGGAAGGGAAACATCAAAACTCCCCATCCTGAGAGCAGCCAGAAGTTTTAACAGACAACAGATCTATTCCAGCTTGAGCAGAATAAACAGATTATGCCATTATATTTTACCCTTCACCTTGCAAGTTTAAATTTAAAAAAAAAAAACAGCCAATCAATCAAACCAAAAACTCCAAAAAACCAAGCCCCACCCCCAAAAAAAGAAAAAAACAGCCCACCACATTAAATAAGGAAGGTCCCTGACAAATAATGCTTTTAAAATATTCAACACCACAGTGATCTGTCATTTCCTCAACAAAAGAAACCAAATCAATCAAAACCACCTGTTGCCTTTGGTCTTACACTGCAAAAATGATAGGTTTTCACTTCTGTGGAATATTCCACAGGAAGGTAAATTGTCCTTCCCACTCATTTATTTAGGCACTCAGCCAGCTCCAGGCTATCAGGCACACAGCCTACACAGATTATGAATTTAGGAACAAACACCATCTCCTTTCATTCTATGTAAATACAGATTTATTGCTTTTATGCATTGGCTGCAGATTTTTAAGCTTCTGTCAGTTTTAATTTATGAAAGACAAACAAACATGGTCTGTGGGTTCATTTGCCTGTGCCACTGACTACCAATCACTCCTGAGGATGCCTCTGCAGGGCTCACCTTTGCCATTCATAGCAGAAAATCCATAGATATAAAGTTTTGCAACAATGCTTGGAAATACCTTTCATTTTTAAGAGTCATATAAGCAAGGCAAATGGTACTTAAAGCCATTGATTGATAGAAGCTCTCATTTCAAGCTGAAACAGTGCACTGTAGGAACCTGACACATACCACTTTTTAGCAATTTCAGTAGAAGACAGACTCTGTTGCCAGAATTCAAAACTTTTGATATGAGGGGGAAAAAAAGAAAACAAAAAAGCAGCAAAACAAATCCTATTCTAAGTTGCACAACAAAAAATAAACTTTCAAAATGCGATGAAAACACAGCAATTTATGGCATAACAGCATAAAAATACTTGAATAGGTGATCTTTTCAGAATTATAAATGCATTTGCAAGTAGGTATGAAATAAGATGAGGGTAATCATATACCTGACATTCAGTGCAGTGAATCATAAGGAAACAATTTAGTTATGCTGGTGCAGTGAAGAACAATGGCTTAGAACTGAAGAACAATTGACTTGCTAAGACAAATAATTGCAAGTTAATTCAACATACTATGCACTTTTTATTAGCAAATAACACTTCATGTGTATATAAAGATTTTTTTCCTTTTTCCAGATCATAAATCCTGATTTATATAGATTAGACAATATCTTAATTTCTCTCAATGCCAAGTGTCTACAACATATCAATACAAATAATGCTACTCCATGTAATTCTGCAGTTAAATAAAACACTATATTTGGCCAAATGGCCTCATGCCTTGCAGCTACATCAGGATAGATATTATCACTAGCACTTAATGGCTGTTGATTAACATAATGAAAGTAGGATACTAAATTGAAACAGTGTGCTGGATTCCAGGAGGTCGTGCTAAAACAGCTGGTGAGGTTATGGTTTGGTTCCTTTGCATTATGATCACCACTTCATTTATGATAACAACACAACACATTAACATACACGTGTCTTTGTGCTACCTTAAAGACCTATATCCTTTAAGCATGTTTTCAGCAGACAGAACCAGCAGCTCCCCCTTTCCCTTGTCCACATTATTTAGGCATCACACTGCTCCAATAATATGCATATTTTTAGACTTGATGTCTAAGTTAATAGATGTGCAAGAGGTTGTTTGCCCCCATTAAGAACACGACTCAAAGGAACCTGTGCACAGCTATCACCCCAATCTCCACAATCCCACGTTCACTCCCCTCCTTCAGTTTGTGCCCTGAAGGCCACCAAACACACACAGATAATGCCAGTTCCTCCTCTTCTCCAGCACACCCACACTCCCCAGGGACACCAGGACTGCAGGCTGTGATTCCCAGTGCTCCTGCTCAGACCTGGCCACCATCTGATTGCCGGGACTCTGCCAGGTGCCAAAAAGCTCCTGCTCAGGAACTGAACTGTGCTGCTGTTCATGACCTCCATGCCAGGGAGTCTGTGCCCATGATACACTCCTGGGCTATAGAGCGAAGCATGACACTACAGTTCCAGTCAGAAATTAACAGAACTCAGGAATTCAAGCTCTTTGCAGTACACAGCATTTGCAGTCCAAGCCACCCTGCAACCTGTAACTTCTGAGCTGAATTTAAAAACTTACACACAAAAAAGAAAAATCAGAGCCATAGTGCAGACATACAGAACACTCAAGTTAAATTATTTCATTCATACGCAGTTTTCAAATGAAACGTTCTCTCCATCAGATGTCCTCCACACAACTTTCAATTACCCTTTAAACCACAACCAACACACAGGGGTATAAGAAAGATCTTCCCTCATCTCCTTCCCCAGATTCTCCTGAGCCTGCCCACCCTGCACTGCACCCAGAGCCCCCATTGGGGTGTCCCACAGGGAACCTCAGGATCTGCTGTGACCCAGCCTGCTCACAGGAACACCCCTGCCTGGCTAAATTCGAGACAAAAGAATAAAGTAGAACATGTACAGTGAGCCAAGAGCAGTGGAAAGTTACCAGGAGAAGAGTGAGAATGTAAATGGGGCTGAGAGGCCAGAAAGCAGAGGGGGCTGAATTAGGACCTGGTCAAGTGCAGTTGGAGACCTCATGGTCAGGGTTTCTCCTTGGAAGGTGTCCCCAGGCTCCATCACCTGTCTGCTGCCTTAATCAAAGCAGAAAGAGAAGCTCCCTGTACTCTTGACAGCATCTCATTACTTAAACATGAACTCAGCTTTAGTCATGTGGGAAATAACTATGCAAAACTAAAGATCCTGGCAACACTCCTGATGAACTTGGGGAGGTGCACAGATTCCCACATGGAAGTCTTTGGCACCTGAAGCCAGTTTACATACCCATGGTCAAGGACCAGTGCTTCAATTGCAACTGACAGCTGCAGAGCTGTGGCCAAGTTCTTTTAACAAACAGAATTGGAGTTTGCTAATTGAAGATTTTTTTTCCCTTATCATGCCTCAGTGTTTGTATATCAAACAGCTGTGTGCTTTGTCTCACAATACACAGGGGTATGCCATAAAAGAGGGAAACAACAGTGTCTGCTTCACTGAATACTTGGTCAGCTGCACTGCTGATCCTAAGGACTTGTACAGGCAGATTTCCAGGAGAGGTTTTGGTAATCAGGACATCCCCAGAGACACCACCTGGAGCCCAGTCACATTTTTCCAAGTACTTCTGGTGGACAGTAACATTATCTGGCACATCCAAACTTTGTACAAGTGGTATCTGAAAGCTGAACTCAAAGAAACCTAAGCAATGCTATAAATCACTTGGCATGCAACAAAAATGCTCACTTGAAAAAAGACAGCACCATACATGCAGGAGCCAAGGAAAAACACACTGATTGATATCATTAAAAACAATTGGTTGAGTTTGCTCCTATTTTTTAATCCTTGCTTTTACCAGAGATCATTCATCTCTCACACATTTCAAAGCATCACTCGCTATATCATACAAGCTTCCAGAGAAATCAAGGAACTAATCAAAGCAGATTAAATGGTGATGCTTAAAATGGCTCTACATTTTAAATTAAGCCACAGTTATGGTGTAGTTTTTCAAGATGTCTAAAACTGTGAAAAGAAACTGAACAAGGCACAACCACCCTAACATCATAATTCTTATTTCAGAAAGTTATTTTCTTAGTGCGTGTGTGTCATCTCCCCCTGTTCCCTCCACCCCTCCCCAGATAATCAACTCACATTCTTTTGTTTGGGCTGTCACTACACACAATCATTTAAAAAAGCTATTAAGACCATTTTAATGCAGCCAAAGAGTTTGTGCCCACCTTGTACGGAGAGTCACAGAACACTAACCAGTCTTATCAAAATTAGTGGCCACTGCATTGATCACTTCATTCTGGCAGGCAGGGAGCAACAGGGCCCTGTGGTTTTGCTGATGGCTTTTTCCTCTTGCCAAGATAGTGAATCATGACCTAGATTATAATGAGAATACATCCAGATCATATAATTTAATTTATTTCATCTCAGGTTTCCAGTGATATTTAATAGTCTCCCTCTGCCTTGCTCCCTCAAAAGAATAAAACAAAGTTGGTTTCTTTATGGCAAGTACCACATCAGCACAGCCATGCCAAAGTACCGGAAGCAGCTTGACTGTTTCCAGGCATAACTAAAATTGAATTCATGAAGGGAAAATCTAATAGAACAACAAAACCCTTCAACGAGCACAACTGCAGTGTTTATGACTGCTGAAATATATTACTTCATTCTGCAATTACTTAAGAAGACAGCTAATTGAAATAACTCCACAAGCCAGCTTGGACTACTTGCAAGTGAAATTACTTAGGAATGTATAATTGAAAAGTAAATTACAGTTTGATTTTAAACTGTTTAGTTTTTCACTTACATGACTGTTATGTGAAGATTTCAATACTGTGTCTGAAAGCAGTCAAGTACTGATTCTACTGACTTTTTTAACATGCTTGTATACTTATGTAGGAGAGTGTGTGTGTGTGTATGTGTACAAACTCACAATCTTTCATATAGATACAGCTCCATTATCTTCCTGAAAACTCAGGAAAACTAAAAAGCACTCAAGTGAAATATTATTCAATGGTCACAAGCTCACAGACTTATTGTATTTACAAGAGAAACTAAATAGATGTGAAAAAGAACACCAAGGTCTGCTGTCCTCTTTCAGACTTCTTACTGTCTTATTCAACACTGTGAACTTCAACTTCCCATATAGCTCTGATTTTCCTTGTGGGGAAAATATCAAAAAAAGCACTATCACCAGCAAAGCTGCAGGTCAAAGAGATGAAGCAGATGTCCTCTTGTGGTACTTGACAGAAATCCTTTAGTCCATGCCCCTAGAATATTTGAAAGGGACACACTTCTGCTTGAGCAGCTGATGCCCATGGAGAATAAAAACACTGAAAATGTTATTTCAGGTTCTGCTGTGGACTCTCAGAATTCAGCCTAAGCAGCAGTCACTCTCCTCCAGAACAGTTTATTTATATGTATATACTGAGATGCTCTGAGTGGCAAAAGGAAGTTAAAATCCCTTCCTGTGTGTACCTCAGACTGGAGCTGGTGGAACAGGGCAAGCACATCTTGGATTCCACACAACTCAATCTATTTGTAAGCCAACGTGAAAAGAAGAAATTTAAAAAAAGCTTTATAAGAAATACACCTGTGCAATCTCCAGAATAAGCATTAAAGAAATAATAAACTGGGCTTTGACTCAGAAAACAAATAGATTTTTAAACTATAAGGGATTTAATTGGAGGAAACATTTCATTTCCTCAACAAAAGAAGGAATTCATGGGAGATGTCTAAGCAAGACCTCGGCAGCTGAATCAGAAAGGGCTTCATTATCTGCATTTCATATCTTGTTAGACTTGTATTTTACATATTTTAAACCCTGCACCTGCAACAATCTTACAATCAGTGCAGTGATTAGTCCAGCTGTATTTATATTTCATGTAAAGTTCATTTTACTTCTCATTCCTTCTTTACATTGCAGCCTTGACAGTAAATTTACTTTGAGGAATGTGACTGGGATTGATTTGAGGCCTTCTGTTAAAATTAAACTACTAAAAAAACACATTCAGAGAAAGCTGAATTTGGAAATGAGATATGCTAAGAACTGGCCTTGGGAATCCTCCCCTTACAAGGGTGATGATGAAGAAATGGGCAAATCTATGAAGAAGGATGGGGTGCAGAAGATGGAAGTAATCAGAGTCTAGGGAATGCTGAAATCTACACCAGGAATAATTTTCATGTTTTTAAATTCCCAACAGAAAAAAATTCATATTGGAACTCTGGGTCACTATTCTACTACACAGGAAAGATAATTCTGAGCTATGTATCTCCAGTCTTTACTAAGGTGCCCAATTGGTACCAGAAAAACAAATAAAGCTTTTTCTAATAGCCACCACTTTCTATCTCCTCCAACACCAAGAGAAATGTCTCAATGCAATGAAATTCCCTGCAGGTTCACTTGTGTCTCCTGATCACCTCATTTTTTTGGTAATTCTCTTATTTCTCTCCTTGCTGAAAACATATGATTAAATCTTTCAGCACATCATTCGTCATCCTCATAAGTCTACAGCATCAACAACAGGGATTTGAACAAAGCTTCTGCCTTCAGGTGTATGCCCTGATGATTAATGCTTCAATTAATCATCCCTGCGAATTTTCATATGAAAACTAAAATTGCAATAATTTTTAACTGGCTAAAATTGTTCATGAAAAAAGAAGAAATATCAGGAACTGGAAGAGCTAACTGTTCTCTTCAAATGCCCCAAAAGCAAAGACTTGAGGCCAACCTTGAACAGAATAAAAACAATAGAAACTTTTTCAACATCAGAATTATACTCAGCTGTTTTTCACTTTATTTCCTGTTCTTCTCTTGCCTTCACAATTCATCTCTTCTGTAATTTGTCTCAGAATTACTGTCTACAATTGTTGGTGATATTAAAAATGAAAAATAGGAAAAAACCCAAACTTCTGGCACATCACACTCTTCCTTTTCCCCCACAGAGAACAACCACATCTAATATCAATATAAGCTAATTCCAGACTAAATAAAAAGCAGCACAACACCCAATTCTTTATCCACTTAAAGCAGAGTTTGTGATGACAGCAAAGTGATAAACCTGGGAATCAAATTTGTCATGATACAACTTCAATTCCAGTGTTGATTGGAGCAGACACATCAAAAACTTGAAAACTTCTATTTCAAGAAAACTGAGTAAGCCACCATCAATCCATAAAGAATGGGAAAAATAATTCTGTCCAGATACCAATGCACTGGAAAATCAAGTGAACGCCTTTTTTATCATTATTATTAGTAAAAACTTGTTGCACATGGAAGGTGGAAACAGTTAGATCATTTGTAGAATTGCCTTGTGGCACAAGAACCTGTGATGAGCACAGCAGGGCTGTTTGAGGCCCCAGAGCTTACAGGGGTCCCTAAACAACAAAGCCCTCCCAGAACTTGTCTCCAGAACCCTCAGTTCTGCTACAGATTTCCTGTATGACTTCAGAAACCTCACTAAAACACAGGCTGCAGCATTTGGGCAATTTTCCTAAGTGCCTTTGGGGATCCACAAAACCCTCACCCAGCTGTTCCAGTGGCTCCAGCTCCCAACTTCCATCCAGAGCCATTCACACACAGGAGGGTTGCTCCCAAGGAGAGCTGGGGTGACCATCTGGACCTGTGCACACTCCTCTGTGCCAGGCAAGGCATCAATTCATGGCACATGTTGGTAAAACCCCTCTGTCTTCACTCAGGCTCCTCATTCCTCAGGCCAGTAAAAACCAGAGCTGAGTCTTGGCCATACAGAAGAGCTGTAACGACCAACAGGCTGCCAGGGAGGGAGTGTTCTTATTCTAACACAGCAACACAGGCAGCAAAAAGAGAATACTGCTTGCAAGTCAAGTCTAAACCAGATCTCACTCCAACACAGTCATCTGTCACAGACACTTTTCCCATTCATTCTCATGTGAAAGCTGCTGGTGAGGACAGAATATCCTGGAAAGCAAAGCACAGAACTCCTGAAGCCAAGCCAATGATACAGCACATACCTCAGCTGCCTCACTCTCTCTGGCAGTTCTTCAAACACACAACCAGGCTTCTAAAAGTTCCACCAGGACAGTTTGCTCTGCCCGTGTTCCTCCAATGACTTCCATTACAATATTTCAAAAAAAGAGGATCACGTGCCCTCAAGTGTCCCTAACCAACTTCATGGGGCACGAGTCAGCACTTAAACAGATGGAAAATGCATTCCTTGAAAACATACACCTTAGTAGAAATATGAATTTCTCAATGTGTAGGCTTTATGTGCCTACAGTGAGGTTTGTGCCTAGTATTTACTATCTCCCCTGTAATTCAGCTTTAATTCACATATAAAATTGTTCAAGGACATCTACTTCAGGCAAAGACACTACACAGAAACAAACATCTGAGTAGACTAAATTTCTTTATTGACAAAATTATTCTAAATGCAAGATTAAACACTAACCAAGAACACATTAAGCAAGATCCTTTGGTTTTGCCTCTTCTCAAAGGATACATCTGGATCTCAGACTAGTAGCATTACCTGAGTGCTCTTCAGAGACCTGCACTTCCTACTTTACTCTAAATAACCCCTTATCTTATTCAAAGCTGCTGAATCAAGGGGGAAAATCTTCAGGTTCCTGCCCAGGGAGGTTTTCAATCAAGATCTACTCGAGGAAATTCACTCTGTTCTGCTACTGCAAAACCTATCTGCTGCTCTCCAAGGAATCTGTACAACAAAACCCCCATTAACTGCATCTGTCAATGCTCACAGGTACCAAAATTCACTTAGCAGCTTTCCACTGTTAGTAGCTACAGTCTGCCTAAGCCAATCTGCAATTTTAGTTTTAAATGGTACTGAAGTAAATGTAAAGTTCTCACCAATTGTGCATTTTGGTGGCCCAAAGTCCTTATAACCACAACCACAATTTTACGAGTTAAGTTTCCCACAATTTTACGAGTTAAGTTTCCCATCTTTAAAAAGGCAAAGGAAACTAAACCCTGGGGTGATAAAAACCACTTTCTAGCAGGAATGTGGCGTGACAACTGGTCCTGCCCTGCAGCCCATCAGTGGGCTGAGCAGGGAAATAAATGCCTGCCAGTAGCAGCAAGGGTGGCTCTGCCCTGGCTCGGCACCTCCCTGCCAGCTCTGAGGCCACGTTATTTCTACATCTGTGAGCACTAGGACTCTGCAGATGGGTATTTTATAAAACACTCCTGGCCCAACTGGTAGGAGACCAGTTAAACACTGCAAGAAAAGAAATGTACAACACTGAAAGATGCTTGAAATCATGCCAGAAGAAAACGTATCTACACAGTCAAAGGCTTGCTTGCATTTGGGGGCAGGGAAGATGTATGTTTGGATAGATCATCAAAATTAAACAAAGTTTTCAAAAATAACAATACAGACATTTTAGACACAAGATGCCTGTGGTAAGCAAAAAAGGGTTTGGGGAGGAAGTTTTGTGGGTCTGGGAGTTCAGAGGATTTGGTTTGTTTGTCTGGTTTTGTTGTTGTTTGGTTGGGGTTCTTTATATCTTAGTTGTTATGAGGTTATTTTGAACATAGAACTACAAGGCTTCCTATAACATATAAACAACTTAAAACCTACATGTAATTGATTTTTTTAAAATTATGTTATCAATAATTAGAAAACCTTGTTTTCTGGATTATGTGTTAAACAATTACACTAGTACTCCTCAAAGTATTTCCAACATTTAAATTTAAATAAACTACAACCAAGACTAATTTAAAGGAATTCTCAATTTGTTCTCTATTCCCAAGCATTTCCATTTAGTGTCTGGGAGCAGATAAGATAACTGAGCAGTTAAACTTAGATTGCCTTCATTGCGTATGTCTGGAACCAGCACTGAGTCAAGTGCCCAGCTCCAGCAGAAGGCTCCTGCCTGCCCTGGTGTGACCCCAGGGATGCTCCTGCCACGGGAGCAGCACCCCTGGCTGCACAGAGCAGCTCTTGTCACAGCACAGCTCCAGGACAGTTGCACTGGCACAATGAACAGGCTGCAGCAGGCAAATGAGGACAAGTTGCTCAGGCAAGGACAAATTTCTTCACTGAGTGCTGTACCCAAGCTGCATTTGCTCAAGTGGCACCCACAAGCTGCAGTGATATTGTCAGCTCAATGTTGTGCTGATCTGAAAGGGACAGCCCTGTCATAGCCCAGCCCTTGGACAGTCTGTCTGCCCTGCCTCATGCCAGCTCTCACTCACCAGGCCAGGGAGCTTAAGCAGCCAAAATAAGCCAAGCCAAAACACACAATGAAACCCCTACTCATTTCCTAAACCTCACTCCTATGTCACACCAGCTCTTGTCTCCACACAAAGGGAGGGATGGGAACAAACATCCAAGGACACACATGGGACAGTTATCTTCTTCACCACTCTGCCACCATCCTCGTGATCTGACTTGTGTTCATGCTTTCACCACAGGCACACATCAAGTGGGTCTATTTGCTCCCCTCCATGACAGCACAGCTGAAACAAACCTTTCCCTTGAAACCTGCAATGTTCAACACTAAACACCAGCTCAGTCAGATGGCAGCTCCTCACAATTCCATCACTAAGTATCATTAACCAGCCCCCTCCACAGTGTACTCATGTAAATGAAGTACTAAGAGCTAAAAAATACAGGACCCTAATTTATCTGAGCACTTCCGCATGGGCCCAAGCTTACATCCATTTCTCTGAACACAGAAGATAAGATACAGTAAAACAAGGAAAGCTTTCAAGATTATTTTATGCAGACCACAAATCCCAAGTAAAGTACAGTCATTGTCAGATGCAGCTGATCAGCCAATGACATTCCTCTTTTTCCTTGTATTCATATTTTCACAATTGACTTCTTCAGGAATTATACATAGCCTTCATCATCATAAACCTAACATTTGCAGAGGCTGATCCCCACCCAAAAAAAGTTTCCTACAGTAAGCTGAGCAAAGTTAAACCTTGGAAACTCTCTCCTTATAAATGTTAGTAACAAGAATTTAGGTCTACTGAAACAGACCATTATGTAATTCTCCTAATCCTGCAGTGTCTTAAAATATCTTGCTGTACTATCACATCAAGTGCAGGCACACAATGGGCATCAGATGTTTGTCCTGTGAATAAAATAGGAATAGAAAAACATTCTTTTATTATCAACTTAAATGTTTTAGAATGTCTCTTGAGACAAGCTGTTGTTTTTTTCTGCACTGTAGAAAAATAAATGGATTTGTGACTTGAATTTACTTTTTGTTTTAAAGACAAACTAGAAAATGCATGCAATTCCAGAGAACTATGTTCTCTGTTTATATGACATGTCTACATAAGCTTGAGTAATTACAAAGTTCAGGTGAGGACTACTGAAGAAATACACAATAAGTTTTGGTCACCTTGTATTTAATTACCACAGGTTCTCTTGCACCTTAGGAAGTTTTCGCATTTAAACAAAAAGAAATTTGTGATCCTTATCAAATATTGCCACATGGGAAGGCTGCTGGCAAATCATTTTCGTTTTCAAAGGAGCAGGCAAGCTTTGCTGGGCTTACTTGAATATGCATCCCATCACAATTCCTTGCATTGCTCTAACACCACATTAAGATTACATTGCACCTCTTATTAAGAATTCTTATCGAGAACATAAATGCACAATATGCATAGAGAAGTGCACTTCAAACCACACAAGCTGCTTTATGCATAGAGTAACCACAGGGTTTAATTAGGAAGGCAACAGGGTTGGGTTTCTTTAAGTCAGATATTTCTTGGACTCTCTCTCTTATCCTGTAGCCAGTGCTGGTGATTCCTGCAGCTTCAGAGAGCACAAAGTACAGGAGCAAAACAAAACCAGGCCCTTCAAGATGAGGCCTGCTGAGTCAGACAAACCCAAATGCTCCACCACCCACAGAAGACAGCCATGAGATTTTACAGGCAGTGAATGATTCAAGAATTTATCTTGTTTTTTAGATTAATAGAATTGTTAGTTGTGCATGTATATCCTTACCAACAGGACAAGGACCATTTACTTTTATCTACCTCTCAGTCAGAAAACTGAAAACACATCTACTACTGTAGATTACTAATTTAATTTCCATTGAAACCACAATCCAAACAAATTTATGTCTATTTTTTTCCTTTGGAGCTCAAATGCTGTTATTTAAGTTTTGATACATGTTGAAACATCTCTAAAATTAATTACTGAAGTTTCTCATTAATTTATCAAGGATGCTGTCAACAGAAGTCCTATGTAGCAGCAACATTAAGAATAAAATTCCAAGGCCCATAGATGATATCAAATTTAAGGGAGATAAAATAATGACTGACAACACAACCTGCTTTAAACAACTTGAATCATTTAAGTGATTCCTCCAACAGATGGCAAAAACACTTCTGAGCACACGTTTACAAAATAATTGGTCTGGAAGCAGGCAAGTAAGAAAAGTGTACTAAATAGCACAATTATCCAGCACAGTGATTAGAAAAAGGATTTGGGGGCTTAGAGAGGAAAAGGAATGACTGAAGCTATTGGCACAAAGGAAAGCAGTAAGACAAAAGCATTCATTAGCAGTATCAGACAGCAGGCAGGCTATCCCACCAGCACACAGAACACAAGGTGCTCTCCAGCTGGCACCTCCACAACAAACAAAACAGATGTTTATGTAACTGGAGTCACTTTTCCTACCACCTTTCTTTCCTGAAATAAACAATATTTTTCACTCCCACCGCAGATCTCACCAGCACACAATTTTTTGGTGACCATGTAAGCCATGAACCCACTTTCCTGTGGTCAGTTTGCAGTCACCCAAGTGCCAGGGCTACCACAAAGGAGATGCTGTTGCAAGGTCCAAAACAGAGAGATCAGGGCTGAGGAGGAGGGTTAACATCACTCAAAAACTCAAAAGCACCGCTTTTGTTCAATGTTGATTTCATTTTCACAGCACTTCTTAACAGGAAAATTCTATTAAAAGTGGTTTATATTATATTGTATATTATATACATATTATATTCATATATAATATATTAATAGTAATAGATAATAATTAGATATTTATATATTTTATATATTAATAATATCTTATATATTATATATAGTATTATTATTAAAATATTGTACCTATTAAATAAATTATATATTATATAGCCCAGTACTTTTGACTCCTCAATGTGATTTAAAGCTATAACATAAAATGAGTGCCAATAAAGATACACAGCATTACAAAAAGACAATTTGAATTACTAATCTGAAAGACTTCTCAGCCCCACCAGCCACAGCAGCTGGGTAATGCAGCCAAGGAAAATAAGGCAGGCAGCCAGTACTGATCTTTTCTGGCAGAGAAGAAAACCTCATGTAAGTCTGTCTGACAGATAATGGCTGGGGAAGGCCAAAGAAAAGCTTTTATAACAATGCATAATATTTCCATATTTTCTTGGAAATGTCGATCTTATGGCTTCACCACAATAGCAATTACCTGCTGACACAGAGCACAGTTTTTAAGATTTTTCTTACAGACAAAGGTGCTTTAAATTTTATATCCTGAAGATCATAAAATGATTCATTATATAAAATTAAAAGCAAAAAGAAATTTCATTTTGTAAGTCCATCTCATACTTCAGCAAAAATAATTTTGATTCTTTAGCAAAGTAACATTTCAAAATCTACATTTCTGGATACTTCTTGAAAGCACTTGGATTATGGGCTTCTTGCAGAACTTTTATAGTAATTATGCATCAATTGGGTACCAGAAAAATGTACCTGCTTGATGAATATCTGTGCTACAGTTCCCATACAAACATTTGGAAAGCTAAATAAGGAAGACAAACTAACGGCATCTCTTGGGTTTACCAGGTTTGATTCCAACTGCAGCATCCTCCAAGGAGCTCTTAAAAAGTAACAGAAACCTCACAGCAGCCTGCAGCAAAACTTGGCACACACAGCTTAGGGAACAGAAGTCTCCAGGAAAGATACTTGGGGTTTTTGCCCACACTGTTATGAGATACCTTCAAGTAAAAGATAAAACATTTCCTTCAAAGCTGGTGTAATCTGTCAGGAGCTGTTCTGAACAAGGTGGTGCATAATTGCAATTTCAGGTGTATAGTGAAGTACAGCAGCACAAACACCTGTTGCACATGCAAAGGCATAGGCTGGGATCCTCTTCTCCTTCCCCCCAACACCCCACCAAGTATTTCACCCTCAGTACATATACACACAACTCCTAGATAACTATAAACAGCAGTAATTTTGTAAGTAATATTTTCACTAATTACCACAGCCTTACCAAAACAGCAGGAGGTAAAAAGGCAAAAAATAACCAGACTGTGGAAGCTATGAAATTAGAGTAAACCTGCTTTTCTCTCAGTTCCTGCTTAACATCAAAATAGTCCTGGAATGTTTTTATTCAATAATTGCAATAAGAAATGGGGGAAAAAAACCAAACCAGAAATCATTAGAGAATTCATTTTAAAGGCAGCTCTACAATAATGTTCAAGTTTTCCTCTCTCATCTATCGTTTTTTTAAATGAAAAAAGATACTTGCAAAACTGGAGGAAAAGCTGATGCTTTTCCCTTGGTCCTAGAATTATGAGCCAGACACAGTTAAGGGATAAAACTGCTTTTACCTCACTAGTTGATAAGAATCCTTATACCAGATACTGCATAGACAATTGTATAGACCTTGCAAAACAGCATGTCTGACAAAGAGGCTCCATTGAGAAGCTTAAATCCATGGGGTGACATCTCCCTATTCTAAAGTGTTACCCGCAGTTGGGGTTTAATCCTGGTCTACAAAACATGTTCTAGAGAGAACCTTGGTTTCTCAAGGCTTCAGGGCCTCCAGCTGTGAGGCCTTCAGAGTGTTTGGTCTTCTTGCCTAGCAGAACACCAAGACTATGTTAAAATATCAGGCTTAAAGAATTACAAGTATGCTGTAATTACAAGCTAAGAATACTGAGAATACATAAATGGGCATGTAAAATCAGAAAAGGCAGAAAATCATCATGGCATCATTGCCACGGATGAAAATATCATTATTTAAAGTGACTGTATTAAAATCAAAGTACAGAGGCTTTCCAACCACAGAAATGGAGTGGAAAGAAGGATCTGAAGGTAAAAATATTGAAATTACAGCATCCTCATTCACCTTGCACAAAACTGGACTCATTCTGAAGGACCAGTTATTGGATCCTGTGACAGTCCCAGTGAAGCCCTACAGCCAAAGCACTGTAAATACTGTATTAGACTTTAGAAAATGAAAAACCTGCAAAATGGAAGGGCTGTTACATCCAGATTCCTCCATGCTACAGCACATTGCATCCTGCTCAGTGTCACTAAAGCGCAAAATTTCCTGTTTTAAGTGTTTCAAAGTCTATGAAAAGCCACATTGCCCCTTACCACAGCTTCAGGTACTACACAAACAACTAAAGCTTAACCAGAGACTCCTCTTATCACTTATAAATTGCAAGAAATAACAAGAACCTCCTTAGGAGTGTATCAAGGCAGAATAAAAAGCGATCCAGAGTACTGTTAGTTTATCAACTACTGTTTGGTCCATAGGAAGAAAACGAAATATTTCTCCTTTTAATTAAACAAATAGTGATGTGGCAAAGTGGGAAGGTGCTGGCTTGGTTTGTTTGGTTTGAATGTAATTGATCTTTAAAGTACCTGCACTCATGGACTATCCAGAGTCCTTTGTAGTTCTTCACACAAGCTTTCATCTTTGACAGCCCATCCTTTCATAAACGGCAACTCTGCATAATGAAACTGTGCTTTTTCAATTAAAAATTTCAATGAGCATTTAATAGAAAGAAAAGTCACTTTAATTACAGAACTGAAGTTTCAAGAGACTATCTCTATTACACAAAATTATGGTAACTAATGCTTATTGCTAAATATTATTTATAACATAAGTCAACTAACACATTTTTGGCAGCTATACTGCAGTTTAAGCACTCAATGTGGTTAAGAGTGAAGCACTGAAAGATCAAAGTGAATGCTGAAATCCAATGTATTTTTATTAAATTGCAGCTCATAACCTTAGTATATATTCTGTCATTCTTTCTGTTAAGAACTATTTAAAACATCAGCTGCAGTTGTCTTTTTTCAAGCATGAGCTTGAGCAAAATGAAAGTTCTCTTTCAACATCATTCAAAATCAACAGCAGAAAGGAAATGTATTTACTAATAAAAGGCAGAGAGGTTCAGCACTCAGTGTTGCAATTTCTAATTAATATAATTTTCATCAACTCTGCTGTAAAATTCAGTGATCAGAAGAATGTTTTTATGTGTTCCACCTCCAAGGTACATGTGCCTGTTGCTCACTCTGCTGAAGCTGCAGTCTAATTACTTAGAAGTTTTTGGACTTGGATGCAGTGAGACCTTTTTTAAAGCTGTACACTTATTCCTCAATAATTAAGAGGCAGGAATTGATCTCTCTCTATTCCACTTCTCATCTGAAGAAACCTGCTGATGTGGTTTCTCTGCATTTTGCTTCTTATCATTGATTAACTTTTGAAGTCCAAAATTTTAGAACTATCCATAATGAAATCTGAGCAAGTTTTTCTTGGGCTTTTTCTCCTTTTAACTTTTCCCATATGTTTCTTTTCTCCCAGCAAAGGAATCCTATAATTTCCAGCTCTCCCTTTAAATGCACTGGGAGATGACAGAGGAGGAAGTCTGCAGGGGCTCATCCCTATCAGAACAATTTACTACATCAGAGTGCTTTCAAGCAGGATGGAAAGATATTTTCAAAACTTCATTTCCTCTATTGTACAGCAAATTGTCTGCCCAGGACAGCTGGCAGTCATTTACAGGAAATGTCACAGGACAACATGTTTGACCCTCACTTATAACACTTCACTACATTACTGTATTTAACATTGATAACTTCCTTTACAGAGAAATAAGAGCCAGATCTAGGAGACAAAACTACACAGTGCTGATATCCTACAAGGACAATAGTGCCTAAACTCCTGGATTCTCCTTTTTCCAACTGGTTTTTGTGTGTTGCCACTTGTGACCTTAGGAGGGGGTGGAATCAAGACGTTGGTACCTGTCAAACCTCAGCCCAACTGACCCATTTGACTATTAATGAAGAAGATATTTAGAGGGGAAATACTTCAATAATCTATGTAGGCATGTGGCCAAGAAGTCTTCTGGAAAAAATACAGTCAGAGAACTAAACCCAATTCTGTTCTCCAAGTCCGTTGAAAAGCTCAGGTCAAACTCCAATGCTAAAACACTTTAGGGTCCTCCTTTAATCAGTTACTTGAAGCAGAAATAGAGCCTTAGAGAAAGTTACCACCTGTCATTGTTTTCCCTTCCTGTGCGCTCCCTCTTGATGAGAAACCTTTGATCAAAGTTTCACTGCTACTTCCACTCTGCCACCAAAAGCATTCTGTGCACCTTTTCTCTGGCAACACAACTCACAATCAAAGGTCAAACCAGACTGAAAACTGCAATAAAAATTTGGCATCAGTTCTACTTTAGTTATACTGAATAGTGAAAATACGTGGAAATAATCAGGGCATACCTGCACTACCCCACTAATATATGGTTGATATGGTTAAGTGTATCAATCAATATATAGAAGTTAAACTGCCATTAAAAAAACAAAATCAGTTTTTCTTCACAATTATAACATGAAAACCAACCACAAACCTAGGAAAGGAACTGGTTTTCACCAATTTGTTCCATGTAAGAAACTCCTGGATTTCTCTGCTTTATACTGTCAAAGCAATAGAGATGATTAATTCATAATAAAAATCTTGAGAAAAGTGAGTGTATTTTGCTTGGATAATTCAAACAGAGAAAGTCAAAAGTCAGCATATAAAAGTTGCTAAATCTGATTTAACATTTGACATTTGGGATATATTTTAGCCATGAATAAATGGTGAAATTCTGATGGGTAAGGCCATGAAATGTTCCTTGCTCCCCAAAATATAAACTTTCAAATGTTTAATAGGAAAAATTAACCTGATTTGAACGAAAAAAAAAAAATGCATGCAGATTGCCACTCTTCCCTGTGGCCTCTCCTTCACCTCAGATTTGCCACAGTCATCTTCAGAGAATAAATATAATTGGATGTTCTCCTGCCTCACAGACCTGGAATACACCAGGCACAACTGTGCGTAAAAGCTGCAGGGCTTTAAGAGGTGACAGCAGCTCATCTCAAGGGCATTGTACCTAGCTGTAAAAACAAGTTTAAATAGTACTTCCACAGAAGAACTCCAACTTACTTACAAAATGTTCACAAGTGTGTTTGTTGATAGGATTATTATAAGAGGTTAAATACTGTCAACATGCAGAAATGAATGGAGTATTTTCATATCATTAAGTGGAGGAAGACAAATAATCCATCACACCACACAGCAAACACTGCATTCAGAAAAAATATTCAACAAAATGTTTAATTAGGGAATAAACTACAAATGCTTGAATTACTTGTTTAGTTTGTGACCTTTCAAGCATCACTTGTTCATTACCATGCTACCCTCCAAACTGAGACTAAGCAAATACCAACTGCTCCAAAACTTTTCAAACATTACATGTATTATTAAACATTAGAGAATTGCCAAAGCTAAATGGTTTTATTTGGAGAACAGATTATAGCAATAAAAATTGCTACAATATTCAAGTTTGGAGAAGAGTTAGATGCATGAGTACTTCAGCAAACTTGCTAAAGAAATTACTGTGCATTCAGCCATTAGAATTCTGTGCCCTGCACAGGGCCCAAATGCTACATTATTTGCTTTCATGTTTCCTTTTCTCATGGTTTGACACTGGCCCAACACCAGGCACCCACAAAAATCGCTCACTTGCCCTCCCCTGCCACAGCTGGGCAGAGGAGAGAGAAAAATATTAATGAAGGGTTCATGAGTTGAGATGAGGACTGGGAGAACACACTGCAAGGGCAAAACAGGCTCAGCTTAGAGGTACAAAGTGGATTTATTACTAACAGAGTCAGAGGAGGATAATGAGAAGTAAAAATAAGCCCTTAAAAAGAACTTTTCTTCCTCCAACCATCCTTCCTTCCCACAACAGCACAGGGGACAGGGCATGGGGATTTTGGTCAGTTCATCACCCAATTTTCCTCTGCTGCTCTGGCAGAGGAGTCCTTCCCCTGCTGCACCATGGGATCCCTGGTGCAGGGACAGCTCTCCATGAACTTCTCAGGCATGGCTCCAATCTCAGGGGCAGCAGCCTTCCCAAAAATGCTGCAAGCTGAGTCCCTCCCAAAACTGCTGTTTAATTTAGCCAGTCCTGAAACCCACAAAAGGTTCAATTCAGGTCTTGAAAAGCTACTGACCACAATATTGGTACTAATTTAAACTGAGACAACCAGAACACAGATTGGGATCAGGCTGTAGCAGAGGACAATCTGCAATAATACATCTCTGGCCCACAGGTATCATTGTTATTCTTCTGCCTTTCATTTCCTTCTCCTGGTAACAAGTGCAGCCAGGTTTCCTTACAGAGGTTTCATTTTGTACCATTTCGTATTTAGAACAGCCTGGTGCCCTTTCTTCTAAGCAGGTGCTTGATTTGCTTCTACACATTCTGCTACTCAACAGCCACACCTATGCTGAGATCCTCTAACACACTCATGAATTAGTCATTACCCACACACCTTCCTGCAAGAACAAAAGGTAGGGTCAGCACAGGAGGGTTAGATCCACACTGAACAAACCACTAAGCACACTTCCTAGGAATTGCAAATCACCCTATAGCAGTTGAGGATCAAATAAAATTGAACAGTTTTATTTATAAAATTTGATTACACCAGTACCATGGGTTTTATATGCTATTCCCCAGTCTTGAATCTACTGAAAAATATTCCTTAGGCTCAAATACAAGCTTCAAATCATACAGCCATAAAAACAGGCAATATTTGTAATACAAGATAAAACCAAATTGCCTTTAAAAATCCCACAGTATTTTCCAGAGAAGTGAAACTGTTAGCTCTAATGTACTGGCCAAGATCCAGTCTGGGTAATTATGTTCTCTTACCTGAATTTCCCTTACAGTTATTCAATTGCACCACCTGTCCTACAACGCTGTGAACACTTAAGTGAATTCTGTTCCTGGTGCTAGAAAACTGACATAAAGCTTTCTGTTTTAGCCAAGTTTCATAGGAAGAAAAAAGTCACTCTATGCATGCATACATAGACATACATACACATATAAGTGGGTATGCATGTTTTGCTGACGTCAAAGCAGTAATCTACAATTTTTCTTAGATTCCACTTCCACAATTTAAGGCTTTCTTAAAACGTCTATTTGTCACCCTGCCAAAAGAAAAAGAAATGACTTCATGTCAGATCCATCAGCCACAATCTGGCAGGAAATCATGGTATCAATCTCAGGCCTTCAAGGCCATGAGATATGATCCAGTGTCCAGCCTGTTTTGGAAAAACGAGTCTGAAATTGGGAGATTCCCAGTTTGTGCAACAAGTGGATGACTTGAGATTGGGGAAACAACTTCAATAAAGTTGGAAAGTCATTGTAGGCACGTTGTATTCACTAACCTCACTGAAAATCTGGGAAATGTTTTCCATTCAAAATGACTCTTGTGGGGCTTGTGGGGCTGCCAGGGCAGCTACCTTCTGTATCTCCTGGTCACCAAGGTATTTGGAAGAAGCTGGTTTTCCTCCCCATACCCCCCCACTCCCTGCCATGAGCACACACCCAAACAGACACTGATTCAACCCTGCTGATCAGATAGCCCAGTTTTTTACAAATTCTCATTACTAATCAACACAATCAGGATTTGGTC